>NW_015388915.1:9299-15321 GCF_001527695.2 Protobothrops mucrosquamatus
TACCTTCGAGACCGCCTCCTGCCGCAGATTACCCCCCATCGACCTGTACGCTCCCACAGAGTGGGCCTCCTCAGGGTGCCGTCAGCCAGACAGTGCCGGCTGGCGACCCCAAGGGGGAGGGCCTTCTCTGTGGGAGCTCCCACCCTCTGGAATGAACTGCCCCCAGAGATCAGGGTGATCCCTGATCTCCCTTCCTTCCACCGCGCCCTTAAGACATGGTTATTCCAGCTTGCGGGACTGGCCTAGGGGAAACTTTTAGAGGGGTTTTAATTACATTTTAATTAGATTAAATTTAAATATTTCCTTTTTAATTAATTTTTAAATTTGTAATGTCATTTGTGTATTTTTTACCCGATTGTTAGCCGCCCTGAGTCCGCAAGGAGAAGGGCGGGATATAAATTTAATAAAATAAATAAATAATAAATAAATAAATCTATATAATATAGGTATATAAAAATACGCGCGTATTCGAATGCAACGTTGTTTCAAAATTTCAAAGCAATCGGTGAAGAACTTTCGGAGATTTAAGATTTTGAACAAACGAACATTTACATTTTATTTATATAGAAGATATGCAGGTAATGATGTAAACTGTTTATATCACCCACATGAACTTGCAGATACAAGTTATTCATTCCTCTACATAGCAGATCCAAAATATGC
The DNA here is from genome assembly GCF_001527695.2 of Protobothrops mucrosquamatus. Taxonomy (NCBI): domain Eukaryota; kingdom Metazoa; phylum Chordata; class Lepidosauria; order Squamata; family Viperidae; genus Protobothrops; species Protobothrops mucrosquamatus. Next base: position 9,963 of record NW_015388915.1, read on the forward strand.
TTTAATGTTTTTCCAATAGCTACAATGACGATAATACACTTTCGAAAGAACTCTTATTGTAATACCAAAGATTGATACAGTAAAAATTCAATAAAATCATGTTTTACTGGTAAGATATGATTTTTAATACATTGCCTAATGAAAATGCAATGTATATCTAATTAACATTTATATCCTTTGCTACAAAGCAGGCTTTTCTTATATTCATCATCCACCCAAATACAAATAATGCAATGCAGATTGCATAATAAATAGAGTAACAATGTTGCACTGAAAGATACCCGAAGAGCAAATAATATCAATTGTCAAGCAATTGTATAAAGCTAGATGCTCCAAATAATTATTGCATTCATTATTAACTAAAAAGGTTGGATGGAAAGGCACATTGTCTTTCTGGAGTGGGATTGTCAATGTCACCCCTAAATGACATTGGGGTGGGATTGTGGGGCAAAGAAGTTGTCTCAATAGCAAAGCTTGAATTTTAAATATAAAGTTTCCCAGGACATCCAGATAAAGTTATGAATACTACACTTGTCTAATACCTGAAGAATCACAAGCAGCCATTGTAAACTAAAAAATAAGTAAGCATCCTCTCCTATAAATAGCTACAATTCCCATTTTATCTCATCATGGGCTGGGTTTACTAGAAGTTGTAGCTGAGGAGAGCTACAACTTTCTCAAGTCTGATACAAACTCAGTAATTCAGAGATAAAAATTTATGTGTTGCTAAGAGTCATCATCAATCAATTACTGTATGTAAGCTCTTGAATAGCTTGGTAACTATAGAAAACTTAGAATACATTCCAGGATAACATAGGTTTAAAGGAGTAGGCCAATATTATTGTGTGAATCACAAATTAAAGTGACTTGCTAACATGCTTGTATACAATTTGCATGTTTTCTATCATTAGGTCTTGATATTTAATTTTTTTTTATTTAGGGAAAATATTTGCCATTTCTTAAATCCCCTTCATTTCTCTTATTAGCACAACCTCAGCCTGCGTCAGTGCATATTAACTTTTAATAAGGAAAGCCCCACACCTTCCAGCATAACAAATGCTTGTTTGTTCAGAGGAGGAATTAGTCAAAGGGTAAGGGAAGCTGTTCATTTCTGCGGTTTTCAGTCATTTCCTTCCCATGTAACTCAGAGGTAATGATCAGTCTTTAGATTCACTTTAAACTGAAAGCTACTCAGTGCTGTATTCTTTTTGTACACTTATAGCATAACGTTTTCCTCCCAGCTGCACAATCAATCCATTTAATAAAATTTGCTTGGGTATGTAAGTTTTTTGGCACTGCAGCTTGCCATCTCCCTGGATAAATTGTCTGGAAATGAATCTACTTTAAGGAGTTTCTAGATTCAACCTCTTTGTCTGCCTTGATGTTCTACTTATTGAGTGACTTTGGCCTGCCACTTTCTTTCTTAGCTGACCTGACTTCACCGGTCTGTTTTTGCAGGAATAAAATGAGGGAAAACTCATGCCTCTTCAGCTCTCAGAGAAAAAGCAGGAGATAAATGCCATAATAAAAATAAAACCAAGCATCTAGATTAATATGAAAACCAGATACTGACTGTTGAGAAGTAAAAACCAATTATGTAGTCTTATGTTTTGTATGTTTTGTATTCCTAGTTCTCCCCTTTGAGTTTTACAATAGGGTTATGAACAAAATAGATGAATACATCTTCTGAGTATTTCATTTCAGTGAAGGACTCTATCTAAGCTATATCTTGAAATAAAATCGTGTTCCTGGCCTACCAGTTCACATTCTTCAAATTGACAGTTGAACAGAGTTAACAGAGTAGCTATTAAGACAGGCTGCCTTGACTGTTTTTAAAGTGAAGCACTCCACAGTTCCACAACTTGCTTCATTTCATCAAACCAGAACTATGAGGCTCCAGAAAATAATAGCCTCAGCAAGATTGGGCAGACTGTGATGATCAGAGGTGTTCATGGGGTCAACAACATCAAAATGATGAGCAGGACCACACACATGAGACTTCATCACACAGCTATTGATTTCCTCCTCCCCCCCACAGCCAATCCATATTTTTTTAATGCACATCTTATACCATGGCCCCAATGATAACACTTATGTAATTTGTTTGATTTTGACTTTGGGCAATTTATACTTAGCGGCTTAGCCACTACTTGAATCAGAACACTATGCCTGATTCAATAAGCTATATGTGAAATAAATCATATTTTGCTATGATAAATTAAATTATTGATCACTTAATTTTTGAGCAGGTTCATTTCTAAAATGAATTTTGATTTATTCTGATTATGTGTGTTTTTATATATTTGCATTTTTCTTTGTGATAAAGCACATTGAGTCCTATCAACTAGGCAGTATACAAATATTTGCAGAAACATAAATAAACAATTCTACTGTTATAATCTTCTAATAAACATATGTATTAAAATTTTATATATCTGTTTAAAACATGTAAGACCTATCTCAGGGTAAAATATATATTTTAAATCTATTTTTGTAAGTGTATATTTCAAAATAAGTGCTCTAAATGCATATTTTACCTTATTGAACCAAATACTGCATTATAGACAGCAGTTAATTCAAAGAGTAGCATAATTGTGATTTGAAGTTAAGGATCAGAATCGAATCAATTTAATAATAACCAAGAACTAACAAATTGTTCTTTCATATTAGTTAGACTTAAGAAAAGTTTTGTCGTGAATGATAATGGAACTGTCTCAGATTTTAGTAAAGAAAACGTTATTGTTGACAAATACTGTTTCTTGTAAAAATAAACCAAAATAGAAATATAAAATGTAGTCTGCTGGACTCAATAAGGATTCTTTCTATTTTAAGAATATCTCCTCAGAGATAGATAGTTAGATTGTAGAAACTGCAAAATCCATTTTATCTGTCAAACTTCTACTGGCAGACAGACTGAAACTAATTAAGCAATCTTGCATTTCATTTCAACCCTGAACTACAAATATCCTCTTTTACTGGAATCTTGCATGAATTCACAAGAGTGTCAATATGTCAAATTATGATTTATACAAGAAATAATATTTAGACTTTATTGGACTCCATTATATTTGTATAGAGAAGGACTGTCAAAACTGCATTTTGTTGGAGATGTAATACACATTTTTACAATGTCCTGCACTTATTATGTTTTGGTAGTGATTATATAAATGTAACCATGTCACAAAAGTTAAAATTTCAGACAATACTATTATCTTGGAACTATATACTTACTACTTGGACTCTGACAACCAGACAACTGCAATAGATTCTTTGTGCTTTCAGTATATCCAAAAGTCTGATAATGCTGCATTGGAAAGATGGCCCCTTTTACTTACCACTTATGAATGGATTGCCTATACCCATAGACTTTGTACGGACAAGTATAATGAAATATACTTTTATACAAAAATACAGTAGGTTAAAAATATGATAGTTATGTAAATTAATGGAAATATATACGTACTTGAATAATAATTGCCTTAGATAACTATATATAGAATTGTAATTATTTACTGCTAAAATGATACACAAACCATTTTTCTTTTTTTCTTTGTTGTATTTTTCACTTTTTCAAAAGCTTCTCCTATGTACATATATTTTTCTTTTCCTTGATTATATATGAATTTTTATCATCATTATCTATGTGTTTTCGGTTTTTCTTTTTTGTCATTGCCTTAAAAGCAATAAAAAATTTAAAAATAAAAAAATAAATGCTTGTATGAGTTTTTCATAAGGAGTTATAAAGCCATAACTAAAGAGTCACAGCAACTTTAGCATTCAAGCACAAACCCCATCATAGATTCAGTATTCAAACTTTTATTCCTCTTTTGTGCACTTAACATTAACAGATTACTTGAACTCTGTTTAGGGAGCCCGTTCACCGTCTGCTCCTTATTTAGAAAATATTCCGATCTATTACATTGTTTTTTGTGTGTGAGAATGAAGTTCCAAGTATTACCCTTTCAATTCATAAGATTATTTTTATGTAGTTAATCGTTTTGTTTGTTTAGCGCTCTCTGGTGGATCACAAAAATAAATATCAGAATTTCTGTTAGAAATTTTTAATTCATATTTGGGCACTGTACTCTTCTACTTAGAATCACATTTAAGTTATAGCAAGCATTTATACACACATCTGCATTATTTTAAATTCGTTATAAATTTTGAGTTGAAATATTTATAGGTAAAGTACTTGCAATATTTTTGCAGGCCAATAGTTACTTCCAATAAAACCTGATTACAAATTGGCTTTTAAACGCATCCAGCATTTATTAATATACCCTTAAAGTAATATTAAAATCTTGAATAAAACAGTGCAACTATTAAAGTAGTACAGTGTACTATTTTAATAGTACAGTCCCAGTTCTCTGCATTTCCATTTCCTTTGGATTGTCAACTGACATATATATAGAGGGGCAATGATATATTCTATATATTTTTTTCATGCTTAGAAAAAGTCATTATTACTAATAAAATACCAAAGAAAAATACTACTTACATTTTGTTCCATTAATTATAAACTGTTAAGAAATCAAATCTTTACTGTAGATCCAGGAGTCTGAACATACTTTTAACTAAGTCCCCAGGTTTTCTCCTTCATTTTGCATTTTGCATCAAGTTTTTATTATTATTATTATTGATTAATACTGCCTTTGAATTTCTAAATGAATGTTGTCATAGTTTAGACTTTGGTTATAATGTTAACAGTAGTAAAATTGTAATAATAATAATAATAATGATGATGATGATGATGATGATGATGATGATGATGATGATGATGATGATGATGATGATGATGATGATGATGATGATAGTAAAGTTGGAAGGGACCTTGGAGGTCATCTAGTCCAACCCCCTGCTCAGGCAGGAAACCCTATACCATTTCGGACAAATAGCTGTCCAGTCTCTTCTTAAAAACTTCCAGTGTTGGAGCATTCACCGCTTCTGGAGGCAGGTTGTTCCACTGGTTAATTGTTCTCACTGTCAGGAAGTTTCTCCTTAGTTCTAGGTTGCTCCTCTCCTTGATTAGTTTCCACCCATTGCTCCTTGTCCTGCCTTCAGGCGCTTTGGGAAATAGCTTGACTCCCTCTTCTTTGTGGCAGCCCCTGAGATATTGGAACACTGCTATCATGTCCCCCCTCGTCCTTTTCTTCATTAAATTAGACATACCCAATTCCAGCAACCATTCCTTATATGTTTTAGCCTCCAGTCCCCTAATCATCTTTGTTGCTCTTCTCTGTACTCTTTCTAGAGTCTCAACATCTTTTTTACATCGTGGTGACCAAAACTGGATGCAGTATTCCAAGTGTGGCCTTACCAAGGCATTGTAAAGTGGTATTAATACTTCACGTGATCTTGA
>NW_015388915.1:17042-19888 GCF_001527695.2 Protobothrops mucrosquamatus
CCTCTTTTATTTGGTCTGTTTCTTTTAAATAATTTAAATCCCTCTAGCTGTGTGTTCCATTTGTGGGTTTCGTCCCACCATGTTTCCGTTATGGCAACAATATCATATCTGCCCTCATTAACCTGAATTTCTAGTTCGCCCTGTTTGCTGTTCATACTCTGTGCATTTGTGTATAGACATTTGAGTCCTTTATGACCGATCCTGTGCTTACTTCCTACATAACCTTTGTGGTGCCTGAGTTCCCCTAATGTCTTACCCCCTTTTTGGTTAGTGCACTTTGTGTGGCACTGGCTATTAAGAGCTTGATTTTGCTTGACAGCAAGGTTTATGTTCTTGTCCACACACACATCTGTGTTACATGCACTGATAGCCCTATAATTTTTAGATTGCCGGGGACAGGGATGTTCTGTATCACTGTCCCCATTGTTTAGTTTAAATATTCCTCCAGAAAATCTGTGAATTTATAGCCAAGTAACTCAGTCCCTTTCTTTGATGGATGCAAACCATCTCTTTTGTACATTTCTTTATATGTAGGTAACAAAAGTGTAAGCTATGGTAAATTTTACATGCTAAAATTTTTGAAATCTAGAAATTCTTTTACATGAACTGGTTTGACATACAAAGTGCAATAGAAGAGAAACAGAAAAATAAATACCTTTCCTGTCTGGAAATCAAAATTCAACAATGGCGCTATGAATTTTAAATTCTTAATATATCACCAAAAACAGTTTTAAACTATTTGGTCAGGTACATATATGTTTTACACACTCTATGTGTAAATGACATATATACAAACACAAATGGCTTATGTAGATAATTTTTCTGCTCTATGATTTTTACCCTAGGCTAATCTGTTAATAATATCTACTTCTTTCTATTAAAAAGATCCCTGTATAAAACGTAATCCTCATCCCAGAATCCCTTCTTTTTCATCAACAAATTTAATCATGAGGAAAATAGATGCTATAATTCCAACTGTTTATTTTAAAAAAGAAAAGGAAATTAAAAAATAAAAATTGAACAGCCGTTTATACACTAAATAAATGTGTTCTTTTCTAACTGCACCATTACAGACACATATCTGCATATATCAGTTGGAACAGCCTTTAAATAATTTAGTCTTATTTATTTGCATTTATAATACATGATAAATTTATTTATTGGAATACATAATTTATTTGAATTTATACTCTTTGTGGACTTTACAGTTTAATAAATGTATCCAAACACTATTTCATTTGTCCCAAGTTACATACAAAAGCATATTGCATGGTTTGCAATAAATTAACAGAATTAAACATTCTATTATTTCATTAGGCTATAATTCTCTATACATTTATTGGAAAAAAGTCACAGCCAATTATATATGAAATGCATCATTGGCTACCAAAATGTTTAATTATGTGTCTACTTAAATATCTGTTATTCAGATAATCTATGTGGTCTCTGGTCTATAGTAAAGATCAATGGATTTTTTTAACCTACATTTGTCAGTCTATAAAAGTATTAAACAAAGATATCTATTCTCCCTTTTGATTTTAAATGTCTGTTTAAAACCTTGATTTCTGTTATCAGGCAAGATCATATTTATGGCCTTTCTGTATAATCCATTAGAATATAATTTGGTATTACATGCTGATATTATTTTAATGTTTGTTTATGAATTTTGTCTTTCGATTCCAGCTTTGATTCACTCTATTAATGTATTTTATATTATTTTCTCAATTCAAACATGTAATATAATAAACATTAAGAATTCTTTTCTTGAAGAAACTTTACAATCATGATTGCTATAAATGGAATTTACCAAAAATTATTTTAAAAAATTAAGATATTTAACCAAAATTATCTCACATTTTCTCCCTTTGTCAAGAAGTGCTATTTAATCACAACTACATAAGATATTCTCAAACATCAGCTGCAGTTTTAAAGAGCAAATATTACAGATTTTAATGTATGTTAAAGTATAAGCTTTCGTCATTACCATGTATTGCTATCTACCAAATAATTTAGCTTAAAATACATGAAAGGATGTATTAGTTTCCTATTGATCAACCTTATCCTATCCTTATTAAGCAGCATTTCAGCAACATATTGATGTTACTAATAATAAAAATAAAGAATTGATTTCCATTATGCTCATAACTACACCAAGTTTCTGTAATATGCAGTGAAATCAGAAAAATATATTCTTCATTTTTATGTTTCCATCAGCTTTTCTATTGAAATTCCAGACTTCTTACACATATGAAGGAAAGGATGTTCCTGAAATCAGTGAAGACATCCTGTTTCATCTATACCAGGGGTGTCAAACTGCCGGCCGCAGACCAGATGCATCATAGTGAAACCGTGCCCACCCCATTGCCGGCAATGGAAAAAAAGTTGTGATACATTGCAACACGTCACGTGACATCGTGAGATTGACACCCCTGATCTATACTGTTTATTAGGTTCATTACAATGCAAAGCATTCTGCAATAAACTAAGTACACTGAATGCAGACCAAGGATGTCTACATTTATGCACACTAGAGGCTCTCCATACCCTTGTGGTTTTTAATATGTTCATTTGGGATCCTAGACTTACTCAACTCAAATAAATGTGTGTCATGGATTCATTTGAGATGCAGATCTTAAAGTCTTCTATACATTGTGTCCTCAGGGGACATTAGCCTATGACCAAGAAGTTAAATTTCCATATCACCAACTTATAGTGAATTTAAAAAATAGAAAAGGGATTGTACTCATTCTGTAATGAAACCAGTATCTCCATGGCAACCTTTCCATGTATCAAATAGTTAAAACTTCAGGACACATTTAGATTTTAACAGTAGTTTTGTTGAAGGT
>NW_015388915.1:20382-28356 GCF_001527695.2 Protobothrops mucrosquamatus
AGCAGTGTCATCTTCCTGGAGGAGGGAAATGATAAAAGCAATTTTAAGGTGCTGATACAATGCAAATTCTATCCATTTTGTAGATCCATCATTAACATTCTTCACTCATACAAAAGGAGTGGAACTTGCATTATAAAAGCATGAAAGCAGTTCATTTTACAGAAGCATCCATTAAAGATAAAATTCTACTTTATTATTTTTAAAATTATAGATGGCATTGATAACATCTTTTTACAAATATTTTAGATGTAACTTTAGCTTTAGAAACCTTTCAGAATTGAATAGAAAAAATTACATGTTTCATTAGGCTTTCTGGTTAAGCAGAAAGGTACCATTTTCCTATTGATAAAAAGTTACAAACTATTATTTGTCTCCATTAAGCAAAGATGGGGATCAAACATAGTAGAGCGGCGTTGTTAATATAAAAAACTAAAGTGCTGATCAAGCTAAACATCTGTTCGTACTCTAGCATCTTTAAAGTAGAAAGTTACAAAATAACCAAACTTGACTTTACCCAAATTAGTGATAAATCTAGATGCTAAACAAAGAAGAAAAAACAATTAAGTAGTTTATAAATAGGGGTTATATATTTACAGTATATTTATTTACATATCTAACTACTCCTCACCTCTAGACAAGATGGCATCACATAAATATAATAAAATAAATCTACAAAGATTGTTGTCAATAGATCTTGGATTACACTAATGACTAAAGAGCAAGGGCTGCAATTATTCAGATGCAATTTCATCTAATAAGTACAAACTAACTCACTAATGCTACTTCCATAAGGTAAAGAGCAGAAACTCTATTGAGTGGTCACTGGACAACAGTGACAGGACAACAGTGACAGGAATTATGTGCTTTTGGTGTCCAAACGCTCTTGTGATAGTTTATGTCTCTAGCTTATAAAAACAAGTATGCTAACACATACCCTTTCATAGATAAGAGAGGGGGAGAAACTATCATGAAGCATTTTTACATTATATCTGCTATTTTGCAACAAATTTCTAACAAAAAGAAACAAATCAGCTAGTGGATATTTTGAAATCAGAATTCAGTTGCAGGCTATTTGTACATTCATCCTTGTCTATGGACAATAGAAATAGTTTTGCTGTGCTGGCAAGCTGCCTTTTCATTTTGCAGCAAATGCAAATCTTCCTGCTCCTCCAGCATTTATTTTTGGGTGAAATAACAATTCAAAGCTGATTATGCCAATAGCAGTAATTCAGCACTGAAGGGTAAGTGGTAACTTTGCTACTTATTAGCATTTATGTGCTTTTACTGTCAAATTTCTTTACTTTTGGAGAAAAGTATTTGCAATCTAATCTGTTGAGAAGATCTGCCACGCCAGATCCTGAATTGCTTTTAGTCAACATTGTTGTGTGTCTTGGAAAGCCAGTGCTATTAGTTTTTATTCCTTATCAGACTAACACTGACTTCACCATATCAACTATGTTATGTGGTGTTTAATTAATAGCTGATATTCAGATTCACTGAAATCAAAGAAAGATTTCTGAATTGGTTTTAAGGTTGCTTAAAGAAATGCATCTCTGCACTCCTTCCATAGAGGATGCAGTTTCCAGTTGTTTTTCTTTGTTATTCAAGATGGAAACATTCGATAATTAAATAACATTCATTTAAAAAATAACCAAATACTGACTGTTAGGATATCAAATAGTTTCATAACTATGATCTATGATCATATGTTTCTTTGCAATTTGTTCTGTTATATACACTGATTGGCAATAAGGCAACACATAGTCCAAATACAGTTCATCTAGCAAATGAACACACAATAAAACAGAAGAGAAAGCAACATAAATCTTTTAAAAAACAAATGGAAAAAGAAAACAATCTCAGGCAATGAATATCAACCATTGTGGGCTATTTGCCTTATGCACTGATGGCCATACCTATAACTGATATAGCAGTCTCAGTTGAGGCAGACACAAAACATCTTCATATTATGCATATTTAGCAAAGCATTTTAAATATAACATTTGAAAAACCATTATCAAATATTGGAACAGAAAGATCTATTTTTGCTAGGATTCCAGAGACGTGTGCCCAGTGAATTCTGATGAGGACAAAGCGAGGTGTCTTCCGGAGGTTTTTTTAGGAAAGGATCGATCACAGAATTTTACTTCAATGTTCCCTTCACTGAATGCTTCTCTTCTAGTCTCTTCCAGGGAGACCAACTCTCTTCTACAGACCCCTTCCTCATGCTGCATCACTGTGATTTTCAAGTTTTTGTGTTGTCTGAATGGAGACAAGTTTTCTTTCATAATGCAAAAGCAAATGGCAGAAAGAAAGTTCTTCTTGAAGTTCTCATTCATAAAGGCATATACAATTGGATTGCAAATAGAATTAGCAAATCCAATTACCTGAACAATTCCAAATATCATCTTAATAGTGACATCATCATATTCGCTTTCAAAATTACCTGCACAGAGAAAAATATGTTTAAGCATCTCTTCAATGGTACATGAATTATCTATTCAATCATTTATCTCATTATGTATCTGAACCATAGAAATAAAAAACCAATTACTCCAGAATGAAATTTATACCAAATTAATTATAAGACATGTTCACAAAATTCATTAAGAAGCATGCTATTAAAATTTTATTTGCCATATACATAACAAATGCATAATTTATAGTGAATAACCTAAGCTGATGACTAATAAACTGGTCATGCCTTACAAACAAACAAGCATATGCCTATGTTTTTGTGTGTTTGTGTGCTTTCAAGTAAACTTTTGACTCCTGGAGATTGCCTGAACAAGTTCCTACAGTTTTCTTGGCAAGATTTTTTCAGAAGTAGTTTGCCACTGTCTCCTTGCTAAGGTTAACAGAGAGTGACTGGCTCAAGATCATCCACTAGCTTAGTTCCTAAGGCAGGACTAGAACTTATGATCTTCCAGTTTCTAATTTAATGCCTTAACAACTACACCAAACTTGCTCTCTTACACCTATGATAGAAAAAGTCTATTTATCCACCTACATTATTTACTTCATTTATGATATGTATAAAACTGCACTATTGATCTTTCATTACTTATAACTAAATTTGTTCACTAGAAAGGGAGGCATAAAACTAAAGATCAAGCATTGCCTAGTAAAATATTCACATTGATAGGCATTTGTCAACAGGAATTTAAATGCTGTTTTAAATATATATACATTTAATCAAATGAAACAATTAAAATATGATTGCCATATACAATATTTCAATATTTTTTTAATTCTGGNCATTACTTATAACTAAATTTGTTCACTAGAAAGGGAGGCATAAAACTAAAGATCAAGCATTGCCTAGTAAAATATTCACATTGATAGGCATTTGTCAACAGGAATTTAAATGCTGTTTTAAATATATATACATTTAATCAAATGAAACAATTAAAATATGATTGCCATATACAATATTTCAATATTTTTTTAATTCTGGTATCCTGAAAACAGCCACAATATGAATCATATTCTTTCACTATCATTATTAGGCAGAAATCCCTTAGGCAACTTTCCACATTCTCTATGTGTATAGATATATATATTCAAACATAAATAGCTTTTATATATAAATAAGACGCTTTTAATAATAGATTGCAGGGAACTACTTATTTATTAAATTGTATTATGCTTGACTCATACATCCCAGTAAACATGAAAAATTGTCTTTATTGAAATACATTTATTATAAAATTATAAAATTCAATATTCTAGTGTAATTTAATATATTGTCTTGTTTGTTTTCTTTAAACAAAATAATCCTCTCTCTGCTACTATTTAATAAAAACAAACTACTCACTGTATTCTATCAACATGTGCATTACATGGAAAGGTGTCCAACAAATAGCAAACAAAACCACAACAGTCACCATCATCATGATTGCTCGCTTCTTTTTTCTGAAAAGAGAGATAGTTTGGACTGTTGATCGAAAGCATTTTGATAGAAGACAATACAAATAATTTGTAGGAGGAAAAACTAGATCTCAGTAAGAAGGAAGATACTTTGCATGGAGAGCATCCTATTTTCATATATCTAGTTAAATGTTTAATATTTTATTTTTAAAATAAATTATATACTGTCCTTCTTGAGAACATTCTCTAAACAGGAAGGCAGGCAATATGGCAATCCAAAATTAAAATAGTTTAATGGTATGATTTTACCACCACCATTATTTAGACCTCATGGCTTATATTTATTCATTTACGAAACTACGTAAATTAGGAGCTAAAAGATGGAACATGAATTTTGGGAATCCAGGTAAAGTTCTCAATCAGTCATAGTGTCACAATATGACTTTAGTTCAATCATTCTCTTTTAGCACATGGTACCTTTCAGAGGTATGAGTGGGATAAAAGATGGGCAAAAATCTACTTTTTGAGCTCCCAGAAGGTAAAATACAAATGTAATAAGTAAATAAACTAGGCAGGCCAACTGCTAGAGACAGTTTTATCCTGGTCTCCTAAAGTGCCATGGCCATTGAGAAAGCCCTTGATCTGTTTTCACCAGTCATGCTATGTAGCTACTGGAACAAGGAGAAAGCCCTGTCCATTGAATCTTATAGAACAACAGGCTGGTAATGGATGTAGCAGTGTCTACAGGAAATCTTAAGCAGATGGTATTGAGGATATTATAGTACAGGATAATTCAACGTAGGATAATAAACAAAATCCTGCCATTTTGAAATGAATAGTAGAAGTAATTAAGAGATGGATTCACACGTTAAGTCATAAAATAGTTTGCGGGGCAATATTTTGGCTTTTGTACAAATCCAGATACTTTGATTTGTAAATTATAATTTATGGATCCACACAGTGCATGAGCCCAGTCATCACAGCTTATTTAAGCTATAATTTAATCTGATACTGGAATTTAAACAATCTTTATAAGGCTCTATGAACTCTGAAAACATTTTGGAAGGACATCTATGGAGATCTGAACTGGAATAATTGGATTTTCACTTAAATATCCACACCTATACCCATACTATCTCCCTATCTCCCTCCTTCCCAGAATTTTGACTTGCAACTCTTCAATCCATGAAGCTGGAGTGAGCATACTAATATAAAAGAACATCATAATATAAATGACCAAGACATTGCAAATAACAAACGGAAGAATCCCTCAGTGCTTTATTGGAATGCTCTTCTTCACATCTAATTATGTCTTAAGTAATTTTCCAGGTATATTTGTTAGTTACATGTAGTTTTGTTCTATAAAGCTTCATTCAAAAAATAAATCCCTAAAATTAGACTTCAGGGAAAACTTTTTTAGCAAATATTCAATGTCCATAAGCTCACTGATGTTTTTAAAGAATAGACAAAGGGAATAGGAAAATATTAATTTATAAGACATAATATAAAAATGATATTAAAATTACAGGAAGCAATATAATAAACTTTTTTAACATAGCAAAATGATATAGATAAAATTATATATGCTAACCGAGAAATTTTAGACATCTCATTTGCATGAATGCTCTTGAGAACAGAAGCATCTCCAACTCTTTTTTTAACCCAGAGCTCATAACCAATCTTGCTATACAGCAACATCATCAGCATCAATGGGAGAAGAAAAAGAATGACCAAAATGAAAGTGGCATAAATTTTTTGGTGGACAGGACTTGGCCATTCTTCCAAGCAGCAAACATATTTCTTTTCATAAAGGAAGTCATATTTATTCTGAAACACAGTAAGCAGAGGTTAGTACAGATTCCTTTTTTAATATATTATCTGTAAGAAAAAATGACCAAAGATGGAACGTTCATCCATAGGAAACTATAACTCTAAATGTGGATCTCATATTAAATCTCCAAGCTTGGACTACTTATCTATACATATCAATAAAAAACAAGGGAATAAGCATGCATGCCACCCATTTTGTACTTAATAAGCAAACCTGGTTTATCTGTAGAAAACTGTACTTTTATGACCAAAAATGGCTTTTTTACTCTGTGTATAATCTGCATATGTGAGGTAGTCCTCATTTAGCAACTGCAATTGGGACCAGCAAGCTTTTACTAAGTGAAACCACAACTGTGCTCATGATCTGACTTCAGCTTTACTTTGCTTTATAGAACTGTGAAGGTCATAAATATGAAAAATGGTTGTAAATTTACTTTCATCACCATCATAACTGTAAACAGTCACTAAATGAGGCAATCGCTAAATGAGGATTACCTGTGTATATTTCCAATCCAATTAAATTTGTCTATGTGATACTATGATTTCCATCAACTGACTTGATTTATATTGCAGAAATTCAATGTATAATTATCATAAATGCTATTTCTAACTATGTGCTACAAAGCAGGAGTGTCTGCAGCATATAGTCAGAAAAGTCAAGATGATGGCCGTCATGCTGAGGTCAAAACTCAGTCCATTTTTATGGTGTTGCACAAGTGATGCATATTTTTATAAAGGTAGAGTTTCAATCACTCTACTTTTTGACATTTATCAAATCCTGCAGACATGAAAAGTGATCCTTACATTTTTATTACAGATTATATTCAGCTCCTAAACCATATTACACAAAACATCCCAAATTACTAGCCTGAATAAGTGCAAGTGTACAACACAACCATACCTCCACTCTTTGTACATGCCACATTGGTGAACCAACAGCAGCAGCCAACAGCCAAACAATGCCTAAAAGTAAATAGTTGTTAGTGATTTGACAAAAACAACACAGGAAATTAAAATAATATTTGGGCCATTGGCACTTGGTAGTTGTTTTTAACATTACCAGTATATGTAACATGATCAAAATGAAAGGTGAGATAAAACTTTTTTCATGTACTCTCAGAAGATTCAAAACAATGAGCTTTATTTAAAGAAGGATTAATTACAGAATCCTATAGATTTGATGTATTTTTTTAAAAAAAAGACAAATATTTGGGGACAAGAAATATTACTATTCAATGGAAATTCTAATTACAGCTAGTCCTCAACTTACAACAGTCCATTTAGTGACCATTTCAGGTTAGAACAGCATTGAAAAAGTGACTTATGACTGTTTTTCACACTTACGACCATTGGAGCATCTCCATGATCATGTGATCAAAATTCAGACACTTGGCAACTGACTCATATTTATGATGGTTGTGCTGCCCTGGGGTCATGTTATCACCTTTTGTGACCTTCTGACAAGCAAAGTCAATGGGGAAGCCAGATTCACTTAACAGCCATGTTACTGTTTTCCCAATTGTGGTGATTCACTTAACAACTGTGGCAAGAAAGATCATAAAATGAGGCAAAATTCACTTAACCAATGTTTCACTCAGCAACAGAAATTTTGGGCTCAATTGTGATCATAAATCAAGGACTACCTGTACTGTATTTCTCCATTTCTCATTCATTAAAAATAAAATTCATTCTAGATAAGTGCTACTTAAATAAGATAAGGTATTGACAGTGTTAGCACTTACAAGAATGTTCATGTAGTCCAAAGTCTTTTGAATGCATATACTTATTACTTTATTGTTGATGCATTGCTGGTCAATATTTGTCATTCTATTCTGTACACTACTAGTCCAGTCATTAGCAGAAATAGGAGAAACTTTAAAAATCAGAGGAAAATTGTATCCATTAGCTCTCATTCAAATCCCTGTGCAAATTGACTCCTTGTCAATCACTCATGACTTCCTAGGTTGATTCAGTGGATTTCTATTTCTATTAGCCTAAACATAAAAATACCTTTTGCATATGGGAACCCGATAAAGTAAGATTAATTGTTGCTTGAAGGCTGAGAAATTAAAGATGAGAGTATGGGCAAAATGTCAACAGGCCCATTGTTCTGACTTAGCCAAAATGTCTGAATGAGATTTAGAATTATTTCAAGAAGTTCTAATCTAAAAATACTGGATTATACTAAAATATTTAAATAAAATCATTAGACATTTGTCTTCCTCTTCTCTTCTTTACACAATATTATCACCATTGTATAATAGGAATAAGACA
>NW_015388915.1:29842-30862 GCF_001527695.2 Protobothrops mucrosquamatus
GTTTCTCACAGGCATACAATGGAAGGTTTTGCTACATACAAAGTATCCATGTGCAAAGCGCATTTGGTTGCCACATATTACTGACACAGAACTTTCCCAGTGAATTTTCCCAGTGATTATGCATTATCTCATTATTCTAGCAATTATGCAGACACATCATTATTGCAGGTATGCAGACAAATCATTATTCTAATAATTGTTCATTTTACTACATTATTCCCCCCTTTGGAAGTTTTCTGGCTTAAACTTCCACTATTCGTCCTCCAAGTCAGGATCTTTCCCAAACAACCAGTTTCGTTTTTCCCATCTATTTTGTTCCAGGAACCAACTGCCATTTTTGACTGTGAGGGTCACCAAATTACAGTTATCCCTTCCACATGAGTCTGCTGTTGTATTTTTCTTTTCAAACAAGATGTGCTCCATCTCCTTAGGGTCTTGGGTATGCCACTTAATACATGACCACCTCTTACATTTGACTGTGGAGACTGCACACCCATCTGGTGGGCACAAATACTTATGGTTTGGGATATAGTTGTGGATTCGATTGATCCCTCTGCAACCATACATTACGGCCCAATAATTAGCTGCTTTACAAACATCAAAGGTGACGCTAAAACTGGAGTGTGGGTTGGATTTCCATTGAGAAATCCCTAATAGTGCCTGGTCTTTTGAGCTGGTTCTTGTTCTATGTGTTCAGATTTGTAAGGCCCAACTGTCAGGATCAGGCTTTGGGTTATAACACTGATCTTGGGCTCCTTTTCTACAAACTTTATATATAGTTCTATTGTATGCACAGGTGTTAGGTGAGCTATCTTGGCACTCTTCTGGTTTCATTGTATAGTAAATCAAAGTCTTAGTTATCTGGCTTCCTTGTTTTGTTATCTTAATGCAGTTTTGGCAATTTTTATTTTCCTGTGTTTGTGTCCTTTCTTTGTGTGTACCTAATAGTTTTCTATTAGAGGGTTTTTGCAGTGTGACCTCTTGTGTGACCATTGCACTGATTTGTGTAGGAATGTGTGT
>NW_015388915.1:31974-41269 GCF_001527695.2 Protobothrops mucrosquamatus
TGTAGATGGCTGCATGTGCGTGGATTGTTAAAAATGCATATTTGCTGTCTGTATATACATTTAAAATCTTTCCTGCAGCTATTTCCAATGCTCGTGTTAGAGCATATAATTCTGAAAATTGTGCACTTGCTTGGCTGGGTAGTTGTGCTGACTCTACAATTGCAGTTTGAGAAACAATTGCATACCCACTGTATCTAATGCCTTGATCCATCAGTAAACCAAGTAAAGTCTGGATTCTGGCATGGTTGGTCAGTAAGGTCAGGTCTGCAAGAATATTGTAGTTCTAGTGTTTGCATGCAGTTGTGCACAGGCAAAGTTGAATCTGGTATTGGCATAAGAGTTGCTGGATTGAGAGTAGTGCATTGTTTCAGTGTAATTTGTGGATTTTCTAATAAAAGAGCTTGTATCTTATGCATTCATTGATTGCTAATACATAAATGTCCTTTATTATCAATAATTGTCTGCAGGGCATGACTAGTGCAAACAACCACTGGAGCAGAAAAGGTTAACTTATCTGCTGCCTGTAGTAAAAGCATGACTGCTGCTAGGATTTTTAAACATTGTGGCCACCCTTGTGCTGCTGTATCTAATTGCTTTGATAGATAAGCGACTGGGCGATTCCAAATTCCTTGCTTTTGGGTAAGGACTCCAGAGCCACATTCTGTCTCACATCGACATAAAGTGAAAAAGTCTTAGTTATATCAGGTAGTCCTAGGGCTGGAGCTGTAGTTAAGGCTTGTTGAAGTGTTTTCATAGCTAGGTTTTATTCCCGTTGTCATAAAAGAGGTTCCTTTTCTGGCCCTTTTAAAACTTGGTACAATGGTTTAGCTGTGAGAGCAAAATTAGGAATCCAAATCCTACAGAAGCCTGTAATTCCCAGAAAGGCTCTAACTTCCTGTTTTGTTTGGGGGATGGGTATCTGTAACACAGCTTGCTTTCTCTGGGGCCTAAAGCCCTCTGTCCTTGGGACAGTTCATAGCCTAAATACATTACAGTCTTTTGGACATTAATAGGAGAGGAGACAGAGAAATTATCATAACTGCAAAAGTGCTGCAGAGATAACTGCATGTCATTTAGGACTAATAACCTTGTGCGACCTTTCCAGTATCTTGTAATACCATTAAAATTAAGGCAGCCATACTAGTTAATCTAATATTACAATGGCTAATGTCTATCATTTAGCATTTCCAAATAGCTTTATTTTGTCAGGTATTATAAATGCCTAGTTTTTAGAGGTATTCAAAAATGTCCTTACTAATTCCACCCCATTTAGAAGGTGATGCTTTTCCTCAAGCTCATTTACAAATCAACTTTGCCTCTTTGTTAAGAGCAACACAAATCATCTGCACTTAGGCATTTAAATAAAAGGCATTTGGCCTCTCCCCCCCCCAAAAAAAAGTAAACTATTCCTTTCTTAGTTAGGATGAAAAGCCCAGCTGTTATCTCTACAGAATCATTCACAAGGTCTTGTATGTAATGAATGGCAATTACAGCTCATTAAACATCAGTCAGATCAATGTTGGTTTTAGGATATGATTTGAGGGCAAGTGACTACCCAATTATAGTGCTGAATATTCAGTTGGTATGTGGCAAAGTGATGTTTCAAAATGAGCAAAAGACTATTATACTCTAAAGAAAAACATTATATCAAACATCAGTAGACCAGACTCAAAATGTAATTTAAATGTAGAGAAAATGAGATACAATTCCAACAAAATATGAGAGGGGAGGCCCTAGCTTGATGTAACCTCTCCAACATCTTGTAATGAAACTACTATAATTCAGCTTCCTTTTTTACTTTCAAAAATAAAGATAGAATGAAAACTACTATTTCCCTTTTCTTCCCTTCAATCATGGCCAGGTCTCAGAGATTGCCTGGACTCCATGCAGTTTTCTTGGCAAGGTTTTTCAGAAGTGGTTTGCCATTGCCTCTTTCTTAAGGTTGAAAGAAAGTGGTTGAACCAAGGTCACTCAGCTGGCTTAGAACTTACAGTCTCCTAGTTTCTAATCCAATGCCTTAACTACTACACCAAATTGTCCCTTACAATTTCCATGTCCATATACTAAATCTAAGTAACATGTAAACAAAATTATATTTAAATAAAATCAGTGATCAATGGTTGTGATTCCTATAAATGCTAATCAACTATCTAGTCATCAATATTACATGCAGTCTTTCCCTTGCAATTTGTAATACATAGTTTATAATTTAATGCAATTTTTCCCAAAGCCAAACTGTGTGCCCAGCAGATGTCAAGAATACAAGTTTGACATTCCCAGTCAGCAATACCATTCTGGATAATTTTAGGAGCTGTTCACACACATGAACACACATATGAACACATTCTAGAGTACTAAACCAAAATCAATACTAAAGTTAAAAAAATCAAGTCCAAGATTATATATAAACAATCTTGGGGGTTTTTTCCCAAAACTGGGAATTTATTGCTTCCCCTCCTGATTTAAAATAATCAGAGATTGTTCAATAGTGAGGCAAAATTAGATTTGTATCCAAATTTTAAGGGGACAGGTATGGAGGTATGTAATAGACCATAATTCTTTATAATACATAAAACAACAAAACATGTAATAAAACTAAAACATTAAAAAAGATAAATATGTAGCTTCCTGTTGTTTATCCTCAAAATAATCAATTAGAACTCAATTATATACAGAGATCATGATTTTATCTTTTTTTTTTACTTTTCAACAGTCACTGGTTTGCTAATAAATTCACTACTATAATCTATACAAAGTGTTATTGTAAAATATCATAAAATATTTGCCATAATGATACATATTGCTGCAATATTCTAGGGCTAGGCAATGTATTTATAGTTATTTTTATGTATGATGATAATGAGGAATACTTGATTTACTGGGAAGTTCTGAGAAATAAAGTGGCAGAACAGATCCTTAAAGTGATGTTTGAAAAAGCTGGGAGCAAATCTAATGAGACATATGAGGGTTCTCATCAAAAGCAAAGATTAAGGTCTACTTTGTGATGATGAAATGGCAGTAGAAGGAATCTTTACATTCGAGGTTATTAAACCAGCATATGTGTTCCAGAAGCCCCAAAATGAACCTATAATTAATAACTGGTCAAACCATTTATTAAGTAAACATTGAAATTAAAGAAGAAAGGCAGTCAAAAAGCAGGAATATAGAGCAAATATCTAAAACCAACATTCAAACACTCAAATAACAAAGAGTAATAATTTGAGAGAGGCAAAGGTTTCAGAAAAAGCATATTTATTTTAATAGAAAAAAGCAGGAGCTTCGGGGAGTAATATATTTAATTCAGAGTGTGGAGAACAACAAACTGAATACAAGAGGAAAATGGCCTGGAGTCCAAAGAGTAGCACACTGAATGCAAAATTAGATAAAAGCATGGATATAAGAAAATGGCATGGGAAATGATTGATGTGTCATCAGTTCTTACCAACTATAAAAAGGTAATCCTCGGTTTACAACAAAAGTTGAGACAAGATTTCTATTGCTAAGAAATACAATTATGAGACATCACATGACCAAGACACTTAGCGACAGCAATCCCAACACTGTTATCATCATTAATCTTGGGTTAATGAGTTGGGTTGTTAAATGGGTATGCATCCCACTTCAACACCCACCTACCCATCTCCTCCATCTGTGCTTTTTTGCCCCTGCCATTCTGAACTTCAACATCTTCTTGCTCCCGCTACTGACAAGGCATGCTCAGCCTTGCCCTTCATGCCAAGAAGTCCTTTTGCTCTGCACTAAGCTGGGCTTCCTACTGAACCATGGATCTGGCACTGCTTCTTGCTTGCTTCTGCTTTTTGCAAGTGCCCTGGATTGGGTCTGGACTTCCTGGCACTGCGTGAGCCAAGGAAGGCAAGGACCAAAGTGCATATAAAGGAGGGAGACACCAGGGTGGGGCAGTGGAAGTCAGTCCCTTACTGTACTGAGACTTGGAAGTGGGAAGGACTAAGCTGAGAATAGCTTGGATTGGGATGGGTGCTTGCTTAACAACTCATGATTCTCAGTTAATGATGGCAACAGCAAGTGCCGGGATTGCTGTTAAGCATTGCTGTCATTTGATGTATTGCTTTACCACCACATCACTTACAGTAGTAATGGAAGTTATGTTTCCAATTTTGGTCATAAGTTGAAGATTATTTTTATATAGTTAGTAAGAATTGATGGCAAGTAATCCATTTCTGATGCCATTTTCTTATATCATTGCTTTTATCTCACTCTGCACTCAGTGTGCTACTCTTTGGACTCCAGGCCATTTTCCTCTTGAATTAAGTTTTGAATTTAAAGTCTGAATTATATATGTTACTCCCTGAATCTCCTGCTATTTTCTATTAAAATAAATATGCTTCTTTCTGAAATCTTTGCCTCTCACTCAAATTATTACTGTTTGTTATTTGAGTGTTTGAATGTTGGTTTCAGATATTTGTACTATATTCCATATAAAATATCAGCTACTTATTTGATAGCTTTTATACTTTAATTTCAACGATTACTTAATGAATTGTTTGGCCAGTTATTAATTATAGATTCATTTTGGGACTTCTGGAACACATATGCTTGTTTAAAACCTATAATGTAAGGATCTCCAATACCGCCCTCTCTTCATCACAATGTAGTCCTTAATCTTGGGTTTTTATAAAAACCCTCATGTATCTAATGAGATTTGCCCCCAGCTTTTTCAAGGATCTCTTCTGCTGCTTTATTTCCCAGAGCTTCCTAGGAAATCAAGTATTCCTGATTACCTTGGAACATAAAAATAATTATAAATTCATTACACGGAGTATAAGATGCAGAAGGGAATAGAAAACTTTTGTGACAACTATGATTCCTAAAGTAAATTTGCTTCACCCAGATACTTAAGTAGCACTTCCAGATGAGTGTACATATAGCAATGAAGAGTGTAGTATTTTCTTTTACAATGGCTGAATAATTAAAGCATCATGCGATAAAGTAACTTTGCAATTTTTAGTAAATAAACGATTAAATAATTAATAGTTTCTGGACACCATGAAAAAATTAGTCTCAATTTCATTAACATAAGCCAGCCATCATGGAATCAAGATAGAAATTATTGATTTTTGTTTTTTATTATGAATATATTTTTTCTAATATCAGCTGAGACACCACTGAGTCATATGTTACTATTAAAATATATTTCCTGTTGCTAGCATTATTCCCAATCTTGATATTTCAACATCTGCTTATTCTTAGCAATATTTTCTAGAGACTGACTTCACTTTCCAATATGTCTGACTCTAATTTGGTTATGAAATTTTCATACATACCATCAATTTGGATTTTATTTTATATAGTTCTATGTATGTATTTATGCTTTCTCTTGTTTATATCACTATATCAGCTTTCTATGCTTCATGAATTCTATTTATCAGATTCAGTCTGGTAAATCTATTCTTTATGTTCATTCACTATATAACCACATGGATTATTGCTATCGTGTTGGTCAGATGCTTTTTATTTTAGTTTAAGCTGTATTTTTTCAAGATGTTCATGTTTTTGTTGACTTAAGAATGCCTCCCCATTTTTGCTTGCAGACCATCTTGCCAACTGAATTTTGTTGTGGCCCATCTGGTGATGTTCATAGAGAGAGGCATCTTTTAGGCTGTTAGAAGGTAGGCATTCAGTCACTGATAGACACCATTTTGTCAACAGCTACACTATTTCTCTATGATTTTCTTATCAACAGAAAATCTGCTTTGAATCAATTCTAGTCCATTTTGGTCTGCTAATATCAATAGATATTACAATATATATTTTTTCTTATATACTGTCAGATTACTGTTTTTATGTGTCTGGGCCTCATGCTAAAAGATTCAACTTTCTCCACTTATGGAGCAGTTTATAAAGATTTTACAGATGTTATTATTACTACTGAGCAGTAGACGTCACAATGTGAACATTTCCATCCTTACTGAGCTGCATTAGCATAGATAGTTCTCATATATTCAATCCTCTTTAGAGATTATCCAAACCAAATCCTGGTAGAGGATTTTAACATATAGAGACTACTTTTGCCTGTTAAGCCTTAATAAAGATGAAAGTGATTGTATAATTCCGCCTGCTAATCTATAGCAATTGTAGCATCAGGATGTCAGTGTTCAGTATTTGGTGTTCCGGCTTTTATCCCATCAAGTTTACTTTGATCTTGATTCACAGTTCTGATATCTCATGTATAAAAAATGGTTTTTTATATTACTGTTTTATAGTTTTGCTGTGCAATACCCAGAGTCACTCTTTCATGAGATGAACAGCAATATAAATTTGACTACTAACTGATTGAATAAATAAATAATGCCATCTTTCTTATGTGCAACATTAAACTTTCCTTTTGCTCCTGGACACACCTGGAGTTAAATTTTTCAACTTTAAGCCTGCTACCAAAAGAGCACTAATACTTCCAATCCTTGCCTGTTCTGCTACTCTTCTGCAATAACTCACTGGATTTCTAACAATCTAAGGGATTTATTTTCTAAACACTGATATTATCATACTTTTGAATGTTCACTTGGTTTTTGGCAGCATTCTGGGACCGGTTGTCACTTTCTTTTCTAGTTTGTCACGTTATCTATGACCTGCCATCATGAGTGGCCCTATTAGGACTGTACAGTCCCAAATGTACATCTTATAGCTTATTGTGTTTTACAAACCTGTTTAATATTACAAGGGAACAATCCATGAAGGGATTTGTAATAGGAGAACTGTGTTATCTATGGTAGCAAAAAACCAAGAGGAGTCTGGTAAAACCTTTTCCAACTAATAAATTGTATTAAAAAACACATATTTTTGTGAGCTACAGCATACGTCATCACTTGGATCTAATAAAATGAGTTGCAAAAGCTCAGGGCTTTTTTTCTCATAGAATGCCCAGAACGGAGTTCCGGCATCTTTTTTGGATGGAACCTTGTAGGGTAGGCAAGGCGGGTTGTATAACGTGTGTGAGTTCTGGCACCTTTATTTTTTTTAGAAATAAAGCACTGAGAAAGCTTATCCTGGATGGATGGATGGATGGATGGATGGATGGATGGATGGATGGATGGATGGATATATAGAGATAGAGATAGAGATATATAGATATAAAAACAATCAGAAATATTCCTGTTCTTTTGAGTCAAGGAATCCAGTAGCATGAGCAATCTTGAGGATTTGCTATTTTACATCTACTAAATGAATATTCACCTTATTCTCTGATAAGGAATAAGTAATCCTTAACATTTTTCAGATAAAGGATATGAAGAGGAGAAAGGCATAATGACTCACCTTAATATGCATTCAGTTCTGCATAATCTCAGATATAGTAATTCTGTCTTGTGAAATTATTTCTTAGAGCATCATTACAGCTAGTCCTCAGGTTATCATTATTCATTAAGTGAATGTTCAAAGTTATGACAGTGCAGAACAAGGAGGACTCACACCCAGTCCTTGGAGTTCTGGCTGTCACAGCATCCGATTTTTTCTGCAAAGTCAATGGGGAAGCCAGCAGAAAGTAAGAAGTCATGATCACATGAGGTTTTTGCTTAATGACTTGGGTGGTCCTCATGTTACCCAGAAACTGAGTGCTAGAATTGCTGTCACAAAACAATATGGACATGTGATCTCACACTTTACAATCATATTGCTTAGCAATAAAAATTTCAATCTCAATTGCCATTGTACTACCTGCAGTTAGTGTCTAAATCTAATCAAGTAGCATTCAGTAATTTTAGCCTTTTCTTTGGTTAATACAAATGATGTGATTTTATTTAAGTTTGCTACAGGAGTCTTGTAGCTTTGTTTGAAATCAATTTTCTCTTCCTGACAGTAATTCTAGAAAAACAGTTATGTGTATAAATATTTCTTTAGAACACCTTTGGAACATCTCAGATTTCCCTATGTAAATACAAAAAGGATTTTTTTACAACTCTCTTTAGTGGCATGAAAACTTACTGATGATGAACTACATTAGTTCTAAGTACAAAGACTTCACTAATACAGTTTGCCTACATTTGAAAGGCTTATTCTTATTCATCATTTAACATTTCTGCAGTAATTTCCAAAATCAGCACCATAAGCTCACTATTAGCCCTCAAGGAGTCATAAAATGCAATAGTTCTGAGATGTGGAACTAGTAGGCTAAATATTCACATGTGCAACAAGATAAGAGCGTAATGCAATGTATAACAATTATATCTGTAATTGCACAATATAAAAAATAAGACTTTGATTATCATACAATAATAAAAGAGAAATTCCCTGGAGCAGTGTAAGTATTTCAAGGAAAAGAGACTAAAATTCTCCATTCAGAATTCAAATTCAGCAAAGATAGCTACAATCAGGAAGTTTAAAACAAATCTCTTCCAAGAACTGATTAAATGGCTTTCCCAAGTCTTTCTTGTTCCTAGAGCAGAGCTGTTGTAAGGATAAAAAAGTGATATATGTGATTTCCTGTGAACATTTGTTCTCTGAAGGAAGTGACAACATATCCCTCCTCAAGAAGACGATACCCAATTTAGATATACTGGACAATTACCATCTCCAACCTCCACTTTAGGGTGAAAGTTGTGGAGAAAGTGGTTAAGCTATAGCTGCAAAAGGAAGAAAATGGGTTATTTAGATCCATTTCAATCAGCATAGCTATGTACATATACACACACACACATACACACACACATTATACAGTTTGGGCACATTATGCAAAGACCCACTTCTCTAAAAAAGACTCTAATGTTGGGAAAGGTTAAAAAAAATCAGGAGGAGACGAACCAACAGCAAGGTGGATGCACTCAGTTATTGTGGTGTTAAGTGCACACCATCAACCCACCACACCGATTCCTATTTTATTTCTGAAAGCAATTCAAAATGTTCATTTTTATTTTCAAAGTCCTCCATAGTTCATGGTCTGGATATCTACAGACTATCTTCTTTCAGTAATATCAGCCTACCTAATAAGTTGGGACACTTGAAAGAACAGGTTATGGAGAGTACCTATGTGGTTACTAAGAGTCAAAAACAATTTGATGGCACATATTTTTATATATACTATTACTGATTCATATATAACATAATTACTAGTGGTAAATGTGTTTTGCTTCAGTTTTTGTTACTGCACTTAATTTAGAAAACTTAATTAAGGAAACCTTGGATTGGTTTGACTATGCAAAATATCTAGTCCTTCAGAAGATAACATATAAAACCTGTTAAAAGGGGAGGCTGTCACAGACTAGGACTATAGGTGATGACGCCCATATAAACGTATTCCAATTAATTTCTAGTTCAGTCTTAA
>NW_015388915.1:41561-83258 GCF_001527695.2 Protobothrops mucrosquamatus
AGTTTGACTGTATGCATACAGTATGATACCTAATTATGTACTAACAATGTCAAGACAGTTTACTGAACACTTTAATTCTGCCGTGGCAAGTTATAAAGAAATGACCATGACAATAATCCATAGGAAATACTATGCCTATTAAAATTAGCTCCTACAAAGATTATCATTTACATCTTGTATCTGAGATGTATATATATTAAAAGTTTAACTGCATACATATAAATGCTATATTGTATTATATTCACCTTCTATCATTGAACTACTAATAATGTTATGAAAACAAGGAATGGTTGTAAAATGGAAATCAGCATTTGTTTGTTTGTTTGTTTGTTTAGATTTGTATACCGCCCTATCTCCCTTACGGGACTCAGGGCGGTGAACAGGCGATAATAAAAATCACAATAAATATCTATTCTAAAATCAAATTAAATAAATAAAGGCCTGCTCTAAAATACCCCATATAAAAAACTATACTAAAACCTAATTAAGACTACGCCAGGCCGGCCGCACGAAATAAATGGGTTTTCAGGGCTCGGCGAAAACACAATGTGTTGACCCAATGTGTTGACCCTGGGGATTATGGGAACTGAAGTCCAGCACCAAGTTGACTTTTGCCAGTAGAGAATTCTCAAACATGAAGAATTAACATTAGGTTCAAGATTCCCCAACACAGCACTGAAGCCAACACACCTGTTAAGAATGAAGTAGAAAATATTTGTCCATTAAGCAAGAACTTTTGCAAGCGCAAGTAATCTACCATTCACACATATACACCCCCCCACAAGAGCAATAGAAAGAAGAGACAAAGGGGTTACCTCTCCAAAGGTGTAAGCATACTTTTTTCTCTATTACAAAGTCAGATTCTGACACCCAGTTCCCACATTTCTAACCCTTCTTTGCACATCTAAGTATAATGTGTAAAGGAAACCCAACCTTAAGGAACCAGAAAGGCATGTGGGGATAGCTTCGAGGCACAGATTCTTAGCAAAAGGACACACACCGCTGGCGGATACACTGTCTGCCTGCTAGGACGAGGCTCTAAACAGCCTCTCCAGCTCACCTCCCAGCCAATTATTGGAGATATTCTGCAGCAAAGTGAAAGGGACGCAGAAGAAAGCAATGAGCAGGTCGCTGAGGGCCAGCGAACAGATGAAGATGTTGGTGACGGTACGCATGGCTTTGCGGCGGGTCACCACGAAGAGCACCAGGCAGTTCCCGAAGAGCGCCAGGCCGAATATGGCCGCGCAAGTGAGGATGAAGGCCAGCTTGGCGCGCTCGGGTAGCTCCGGGATGTAGACCAGCGGCTGGAGCCCATAGAGCGCGATGAACTGCTCGCGGGTTACGTTGTTGTCGCGCAGGAGTTGCGCGAACTGTTCCGGGGTGATGTTCAGGGACCGCATAGTTCAGGATCGCTCTTCTGTCTCCCCTCGCTCCTCGGACATGGCAGGCGCTGCCGGGCGTTTTGCTTTGTTTTGTTTTAAACTCAAGGAATAAGAACTAGAGTCTCGTTCAACTAAGAACCCGCCTTTTTCTTAGACGGCCTCAAGCGAGCCCGGTCTCGAAGTCCTCGAAAGAACAGCCTTAAACTTCGAGCGTCCCGCCGCAGAATGAAGTACAACTGGGCGACGGAGGATCCCGCCCGCGAAGCCCGAAACTTTGGAGAGGAAGGAGCGCCGAGCGGCAAACGAACCGCGCTTCCCTTTGCTGTTGATTTTTACCCTTGGACCTGCGCGGATGAAGCGTCCAATGGAATGCTGAATCCAAGCCGCCACTAGCCAGCCGAGAAAGGCGGCTTCTCTGCTCTTCCCCCGCTGGATCTCCGCCTTCAAAGTTTCCGAAGTGGCGGCTGCTCGGAGCGGAGCGAGGGTTGGGTAGCGAAAGAAGATAGTGAGGAAGCCGCCGTGGGTTGCTGCCAGGCTTGGCGCTTGGAAGGGGCTTGAAACGCGGCCAGCCAAGCAAGCTGGGAGAAGGATGCTAGCGGAGATGCGTAGGAGGATTGCTGCTGTGCAGGAAGGAGCCTGAGAAGCGCCGGGAACCGGAGGCTTCTTTAAACGCGGTTTCCCAGTTTGGTGCAGCCCAGGTGCATTGGGTGACATTCTCTAGCTCAGTGGTTCTCAACCTTTTTAATGCCGCGACCCCAACCGGCCGTAAGTTGAGGACTAAACCGGTCGTAAGTCGAGGACTACCCAACTGGTCGTAAGTTGAGGACTTTCCCTGCCCGGGAGCGCCGCACATGCATGGTTCCGCTCCCTGCGCCGGCCGAGGCGTAGCTGGCAAGCGGCAGAGACAGAGCAGGCCGACCACCAGATGGCCCAGCCCAAGGGAGGTAAGGCACCTGCCCGAAAAGGGGGAAAAATGGTGGACAAAAAAAATGGCGGACAAAAAAAATGGCGGACAGCCTTGCTTGGCGACCCCCGTGAAATGGTCGATCGACCCCAAATGGGGTCCCGACCCACAGGTTGAGAACCACTGCTCTAGCTAGCCCCAATCCTGGAATTTGGCACGCCTAGAGGACGTATTGAAGAAGGCTGCTTTAATTCTCTGGCATGTTTAGAGTGGGATTACTGTTACTGTTAATATTAAGACAAGGATCTAATGATCACAGCACTTGAAATCCAGGAGGAAGATCTATTATAATCAATGGAATGCTATTTAAAGAACCAAAGGCTGTTTGGTTGACATAGATTGGGCTGGGGAAGCTATATCATAAAAATGAACCAATGTTCTTCTGAAAATTGCATTTTCCTTTTGGTTGCTGTCTTTGCCGTTTTGTCCCATCTCCTGCTAAGCATTGTACGAAGAAGATATGGCTGTGCTGGGACCAGTTAAAACAACTGCTGGTTGGTTGTATTCTACATCCACCCCTTTAAAAACGGAAGGCTGTGCAATGTATACAAATGCAGCAGCTATGCCAGCCAGTTATCTCATCAATCTTGACGCTGGCCTTGTTTTTGTAGTCTAGCTCACTTTTTTAGGAATGGATTACTAGTCACTGAAACATTTTTATAAATCTCTCCTGCAAGGAGCTGATATCCCAGTCACATTTGAAGCAGGTACTATGGCACAAGAGACAATGATCAGGCTTGTCACATAATTTCATTTTTCTTCAACATTTGCTAAGAATTTCTTTTCCAAGGACTTAGTTTCCCAAATCAGTAAACTACTATCTATCCTTTTTATCCTTGAATCTTATAATAAAATTATTTATTATCAAAGGGTGATATTACTTTGATTAATAAAGGTAAAAGGAATCCCTGCAGATTTTACTCCACTAGTTGTTGCTGACTATAGGGGGTGGTGCTCATCTCCATTTCAAGGCCATTGAGCCAGCACTGTCTGAAGACATTTCTGTGGTCACCTGGCCAGCATGACATTACAGAGCATTGTTATCTTTCCGCCCAAGTGGTACCTATTTATCTACTCACATTTGCATGCTTTCAAACTGCTAGGTTGACAAGGGCGAGGACGGGAGCTTATCCCATCATGCGGCGCTTGGGTTATGAACCTGGGTTGCTGGCTTTTCAGCCAATAAGCCCAGTGTCAACTGCGAGCCACTGCACCACTCCAATAAAAACTATTAATCAACTATTACCCTCTGTGTTCTGCCCCATTTTGCAGACATTTTACTCAGATCTTTTGATCTAGTCTTCCTAGCATGGATTTGTCAGCTGGAAAGTTGACAGTCCAGTTTTCAGACCTGAGTGCTACATCATTTGATAAGCTTCCATTACTTGCTACCATCTAGTAGTTCAAAACCATGCAAATGTGAGTAGGTAAATAGGTACCAGTTTGGTAGGAAAGGTACAGCATTTCATGCACTTCAACTTATAGTTATTCTGGCCACATGATCACATGCTGGTCTATAATAATAACAATAACAATAACAATAACAATAACAATAACAATAATAATATAACAACAACAACAACAACAACAACAACAATAATAATAATAATAATAATAATAATAATAATAATAATAATAACAACAATAATAATAATAATAATGTTGGAAGGGACCTTGGAGGTCATCTAGTCTAACTCCCTGCTCAGGCAGGAAACCCTATACCATTTCAGACAAATGGCTGCCAGTCTCTTCTTAAAAACATCCAGTGTTGGAGTATTTACCACTCCTGGAGGCAGGTTGTTCCACTGGTTAATTGTTCTAATTGTCAGGAAGTTTCTCCTTAGTTCAAGGTTGCTTCTCTTCTTGATTAGTTTCCATCTGTTGCTTCTTGTCCTGCCTTCACGCACCTTAGAAAATAGCTTGACTCCCTCTTCTTTGTGGCAGCCCCTGAGATATTGGAATACTGCTATCATGTCCCCCCTCGTCCTTCTCTTCATTAAACTAGATAGCAAAAAAATCAGAAGTTTATTAGCACCTTTTCTAAGTAGAAAATGTTATTAAATACATAAACTGAGCTGTATCTCATGAAATGTCATGCCTTTTAATAAAATATGTTGCAGACGCCTTCCATTATAAGACCAGTAGGGATAAAAGCTATCTGGATACCAAAGCCACATAAAGTTTTCTGATTGGTGTAGTGAGAACTGTAAAAACACTTTAAATGGACAGAAAAATTAGGTACGAAAAGCAACATAATGTTTAACAGACATAAGGATTATATAGACATTCTACTTACGAAAGTCTGACTTAACGGTATGTGTTGGGTGAACAACCTTCTGGTATTTCTTTTGAGATTCTACTCAAGTACGACGGACCTATCTAAAGTCCACTACATATTCAGTAAATTATTATATACTGTAATTAGTAGGTATATACTGATAAAATACTATGCTCTATTTATAAATGATGCAGCAGCTAAAAGACATTCATGACTAAAACAGTGGGAAGAAATTCTATTTTTAAAATTTCAGATAAATAATTTAACTGTCTTCCCAGGAAAATGAAAGAAATGCAAAATGGAAATAATGACAGCAGGGCTCTATATCTGAATATGAATAATAATAGAGCAAAGAAGGGCAGCAAATGCAGAAAAAAATTTGCTTACAGAGTAAGCAAATTTCAAGGATGGTTGAATAGAGGACGACTGGGTACAAATTCTCCAATTGCCAGCAAATCTGATGAGTTCCCATTCTATTCCCTTGTCTAGATTGTTTATGAAGATATTGAAGAGTACTGGGCCTAAAACAGAACCTTTGGGTACCCCACTGCTTACTTCCCTCCATGTAGATGTAGTTCCATTGAGGACTACATGCTGAATATAATTTGTCAGCCAGTTACAAATCCATCTGGTGGCCATGCTGTCTTTCCCACATTTGTATGTGTGTGTGTGTATGTATATGTCAATAAATATATATGAATATATACATACATACATATATGCATACATACGTGTGTGTGTGTGTGTGTGTGTGTGTGTGTGTGTGTGTGTGAAGAAAGTGGTCTACTTTATTCACATGCATATTCACAATTCACATATCATTGTGGAAGCCTGCAAAAAGAAATGATTTGTGCATATTAGCTATTCTGCAATCTTTTCACACAACTAGTCATAGCAGTTTCTTACACAGCAGCTTGGTCAGCAGGTTACCATAAATAATTATATGCACAAGTTTGCTGAACAACCAGAAATTGGCACCTTTCATGATTTGTAGCTTTTCTAATTGTCTTTGGGATTGTAGTGCACTTTAAACCCCATGAACTTGAATAATTATCCAGTCTCCAATTTTTCTTCTGTGGGTCAAGAATTAGACAGAATGATAGCATCCAAGTGAACCACTAAAGCTTCCTCTGAAGATGATTTGGAAGTTCTAATGGGTTAGTAATGCAGAAAGAAAATAAAGCCCTTTGACTTTTCTATCAACGGTTCAACCTTTTGGTCCTAATTCAAACAACTGATTTTCTTAAATTTTAAAAACCTTTAATTAAGCTGTTTGAACTACTGCATTTCTCTAGCAAATATGGTCTGTGAAATAACAACTATGTTAAGGGACACTTGAGAGTATCCACTGTTAAAGCTGTTAGGTTGTCATGCTTATTACATCGGAGTCCCCAACAGTGGCTGCTATGACAACTCTTCCTATAGTCATCCGTCTCAAGACTAGCCCTGCTATTAGGAAGACTGAAATGCTTGCATTTCAGTCAAAAAATGATAGGTAATTTGGAAGTTTACAGTAATAGCTTTGGCTATTCTTCAAACATTAGTACACTTAAATAAATTAAATAATAAAGCTGTTATCCTGAGCTGTGTGGGCTATGTAGTCAGTATTTGATTTGCAGAGAAGCAGTTTCACCACAGTTTTAGAATACTGTAAGCTTCAGGTGTAAGAGGAATGGGAAGAGGCACTACCTTATACTTTGCTTTAATCAGAAATACATCTTACATTGGCCTTGTTGTATTTAATCTCAGCTATTTTGCCAGATAACAGTTTTGTTCAAAACTGTATTCTTCTGAATTCATAGTCAATATGTATCAAAAGGGTTTTATATGCTTATCACTGCAGCTGTTATGACTCTCTGAAAGTGTTTGTCTATGTAGACTGCTTTATAAAAGGTTTAGTCCTGAAAATATTGCTTTAAATCAAAAGTAGGCAACCTGTGGCCCATAAACTAGGTAACCTACCTGAGTACTAATTTTGAAGTCCCATAAGTCTCCCCTGTATTTTCAGGCTTTCAGCTTAGTTACTTCTGCATTTGGAAGATTTAGGAAAGCTTTGCAGTAAAAAAAAAAAAAGTACTTTAAACAAGACTGATTATGGAAAGAAGAATGAAGGGTATGGTTTTGCAGTGGTTCTCCTCTCTCCAGGGACAGTTCCAGTCCATAGGAGGGAAACACCAAGCTTAGCTACTTTTCCTTATTGATTTCATGGAATGTCTGACAGGATTATTCAGAAAGCAGGAATAGCCAGAAAACTAACCAGGCAGAATAAAACCATTGCCTCAGGTAAGAGATGTTGCAGATCAGGAGACTCTGCCAATTTGTCTATTCATTCAATTATGAACCTATAGGCCTTTCTGATGCAAAAAAAGAATCAGATATAAACTGTACATTCAGTTTCACGAAGATGAGTTCCATTCATCCTCATGCGAGGTGACGCGGGGACGCGGAACTGACCGGGTAGGTGTTTTCGTCGGCCTTCCCGGTCGGCTTCGGCGGCTTCGCTGGCGGCTTCTCTGGCGACCCTCTGGGTGGACCGCTCAGCCTCGGAGGCATCTTTGGCGGCCTCGGCGGCCTGGGCGGCCTTTTCTGGGCGGCCCTTTTGGCCTCGGAGGCATCTTTGGCGGCTTCGGCGGTCCTTCCAGCGGCCCTTTTGGCGGTCCTCTCGGACTTGGTGGCCTCTCCGGCGGCCTCGGCGGCCTCTCTAGGAACCTTGCCAGCGGCCTCGGCGGCCCCTCCAACGGCTCTTTTAGCAGCCATTTCGGCCCTTCCGGCGGCCTCGGCGGCCTTTTGATGGCTTTTCCAGCAGCCCCGGTGGCCTCGGTGGCCCCTCCAGCGGCCCTTTTGGCGGTCTTCTGGGCCTCGGTGGCCGTTCCGGCGGCCGCGATGGCCTTGGCGGCCTGTTTAGCGGCCTCTTCGGTGGCCTCGGTGGCCCTTTTAGCGGCCTTTTGGCGGCCCTCCTGGCTTCAGAGACCTCCTCGGCGACCTCGGCGGCCTCTCCAGCGGCCTTTCCGGCGTTATCGGCGGCCTCGATGGCCTCTTCAGCAGCCCTTTTGGCGGCCCTTTCTGCCCTCTTGGCCTTGGTGGTCCTGGTGGCTTTTTGCGGCGGCCTTGGCGGCCCTCCTGGTGGCCCTTTAGGCGGCCCTCCCGGCCCTCCCTCTACGGTGGCTCCGGTGGCCTTTCCAGCGGCCTTGGCGGCCTTTGTAGCGGCCTTGGCGGCCTCTCAAGCGGCCCTCTCGGCGGCCTTCTCGGCCTTTCCGGTTTCGGCGGCTTTGGTGGCTTCTTCGGCGGCCTCTTCGGTGGCTTTGGAGCCTTCCCAGCGGCCTTGGCGGCCTCAGCAGCCTTTCCAGCGGCCTCGGCCGGGTGAGGATTTGGGGCCTGGACTTGGACTTGGCCCGCCCCGGCCTAGAGGACCCGGCCTAGAGGACTTGAGGACTGTCTTTCGAGGACTGTTCCCTTTTGGCCCTGGCTTAGAAGACCTGAGGACTGCTAAATAACATCCTCCCTTCTGTTCCATGGACTCCCTTTGCCGGACTTATNGAGAATTGAGAGAGAGAGAGACAAACACACACACACACACAAAGAGGAGAGGGGAACTGCTGGGGCCGGCCCGTATTGAAGAATATGGCCGAATTTACCCGGGCTGGCCGTATATCGGCGTATAACACGCACACATCATTTGCCCCCTATTTTCAGGGGGAAAAAGTGCGTGTTATACGCCGATAAATACGGTAATTATCCAGTCTCCAATTTTTCTTCTGTGGGTCAAGAATTAGACAGAATGATAGCATCCAAGTGAACCACTAAAGCTTCCTCTGAAGATGATTTGGAAGTTCTAATGGGTTAGTAATGCAGAAAGAAAATAAAGCCCTTTGACTTTTCTATCAACGGTTCAACCTTTTGGTCCTAATTCAAACAACTGATTTTCTTAAATTTTAAAAACCTTTAATTAAGCTGTTTGAACTACTGCATTTCTCTAGCAAATATGGTCTGTGAAATAACAACTATGTTAAGGGACACTTGAGAGTATCCACTGTTAAAGCTGTTAGGTTGTCATGCTTATTACATGGGGAGTCCCCAACAGTGGCTGCTATGACAACTCTTCCTATAGTCATCCGTCTCAAGACTAGCCCTGCTATTAGGAAGACTGAAATGCTTGCATTTCAGTCAAAAAATGATATGTAATTTGGAAGTTTACAGTAATAGCTTTGGCTATTCTTCAAACATTAGTACACTTAAATAAATTAAATAATAAAGCTGTTATTCTGAACTGTGTGGGCTATGTAGTCAGTATTTGATTTGCAGAGAAGCAGTTTCACCACAGTTTTAGAATACTGTAAGCTTCAGGTGTAAGAGGAATGGGAAGAGGCACTACCTTATACTTTGCTTTAATCAGAAATACATCTTACATCGGCCTTGTTGTATTTAATCTCAGCTATTTTGCAAGATAACAGTTTTGTTCAAAACTGTATTCTTCTGAATTCATAGTCAATATGTATCAAAAGGGTTTTATATGCTTATCACTGCAGCTGTTATGACTCCCTGAAAGTGTTTGTCTATGTAGACTGCTTTATAAAAGGTTTAGTCCTGAAAATATTGCTTTAAATCAAAAGTAGGCAACCTGTGGCCCATAAACTAGGTAACCTACCTGAGTACTAATTTTGAAGTCCCATAAGTCTCCCCTGTATTTTCAGGCTTTCAGCTTAGTTACTTCTGCATTTGGAAGATTTAGGAAAGCTTTGCAGTAAAAAAAAAAAAAGTACTTTAAACAAGATTGATTATGGAAAGAAGAATGAAGGGTATGGTTTTGCAGTGGTTCTTCTCTCTCCAGGGACAGTTCCAGTCCATAGGAGGGAAACACCAAGCTTAGCTACTTTTCCTTATTGATTTCATGGAATGTCTGACAGGATTATTCAGAAAGCAGGAACAGCCAGAAAACTAACCAGGCAGAATAAAACCATTGCCTCAGGTAAGAGATGTTGCAGATCAGGGGACTCTGCCAATTTGTCTATTCATTCAATTATGAACCTATAGGCCTTTCTGATGCAAAAAAAGAATCAGATATAAACTGTACATTCAGTTTCACGAAGATGAGTTCCATTCATCCTCATAAAAGACAAAATCAAAAGTGCTTTCAACTTGATTTCTTTTGAGAACTACTTGGGTTTAGGGCAAGGCAAATTCAATGAGTGGCTATACTGACTTTTCTATATCAGATATCATAACTCAGAAGTGATGTCAGAAGATTATTTTCGTGTTCAATTGTTCAATTGAACAGTGTTTTCTAAATGTTCTTAATAATGTTAAATTTATTACATTCACTACAGAAATTAGCTTCCCATAAACAATTTCACACTTAATTCTTTTGTTAAGTTTTCAAACTCTTGTTTCAATTAGAAAACCTACAACTTGTTTCTTCTTTCTTTATAAACCATCTCATGTTGATATTGTAGTAGGCAGAGACAGTGTTCAATGCATGGTTTCTACAATTCATTTATTTTTAATGGAACTAGGGAACCTGCCTGACATGCATGTGCTTAGTGGAAAAATCCAGCTGAATTCCTTAAGATTTATTCCCAAATAAATTGAGTAGAACCATACCCCTAGTCTTGCTTGACTGTAGCTGAATTGTATGTTAAACCTCTAATTGGTTTTTCTTTCAGATGCTTCAGATTTTTAACACAAATCCGTATTTGTTCATTTTAATATTGTATTCTAATTAACTTTAATTATGTGATTTAAAACTGGTAACTTGGAAAGTTAATAAGATTTCTGGATACTTTCTTTTCTAACAAGGATTTATTTTTTAAAAAGTAACTGCATAAGAAATCTTAAGAAACAGGCACTCCAAGATTGCTTTCTGCAGTGATTGGAAGGCAAGAAAAAGTATGCCCAAGTAATGTGTTGTAAAACAATTTAACCATTTCTCCAAATTCTCTCTTCCTTATTCAGTAGCCATATATTTATGTACATCATAAAATATGTTTCAGGAAAGACATAGCATATTATTTAATTCTTCACCTACAGTGCTACTGAAAAATAAATCTCACCAAGTTCTCAAAATCCTAATAGAAGGAGTAGATAGAGGATTAATGCAGATTATGTTAATTCTATGAGAAGAGGACCTGTAAACAGTTTAATCATATGCTATTTACAAGTGGAATCTAATCCATAAAATCTTCTTCCTCATAAATCTACTAATTCAAGGCACCAGAGATTATGCAGAATTCATTAATATGTGAATCTTCCAGGTAAACAAGATAATCTATTAAACAGTAATGTGGAAAAAATTAAAAGAAGTGCTCTGTAAAGTAGTCATGACTTTACACTAAAAATAAGAAAAGGTTGTTTTTGCAAAATTTTTGGGAATAAGTGAAGTACTGTTCCTCAAAGTAATAAACTAGCCTTGCCTCTGAAAGCTTTGTATGGCTACTTCAAAATCTGTCCAGGTGAATATGGACACACAATGATTTTGTTAGGGGAGTACAGCAAAGTGAAGCTATTGTGTTGGTACATACATGCAGACAGTAGTGGGTTACTTTCAGAGCAGTTGTGTGAGCGTTCCATAGGTGCAGCTGCTTTAATGCTTTAAAGAGGCATTTTTTGCTCATGCCAATGTATTCTGCAAACTAATCATGTCTTATTTATAATCTTAACTAATTATCAGACTCAATTTTGGATCAGGAATATTGTTCTCAGAGAAGGAATGCTCAACTAGAAATCAGCAATTTTTCCAGATGCAAGCACCATAGCAAGATTTCACACTGTGTTACCAGCATAACAACTCAAAATTAAAACAAAAAACAGAAATAACAATGATACATTTACAAAAATTTTAAAAAATTAAAATATCATCATGTAGAGATATTTCCAAACATATATGTGCATGTGCACACACACACACATAACTAAAAGTATTGCTGATTGGCTATCAGCAACACAATAAGGGTGGAGAAGTAATTACAATTTATCTCCATGATGTTAATCCCTAATGTGGGATCTTACACATGCTTGGGTCAGATTTCTCTTGTTTATCTCTAACAATTCCTCTGGATGTGTCCTCTGAAATTTCATCTCTTCCAAAGTTCCTCAGAAAACCAAAAGAACTTACCTCCCCTCCCAACTGATGTCCACAGAGAGACTACATAGTCCAATCCAAGGTCAGAAAGTCCCTAAGACCCCAGCTAAACAACCATCAGATCCTTGGACAAAACCCCATGTGCCATCTGAAAACCCTCCAATATTAATAATACTGAACATGGTTGAAATATTCTAATAAGTGGGTTGAAGTCATAACAGCATCTAATAACAATACTCAGGGAGAGAAACAAAAATCATAAATCAACTGTAATTCCTACTGTGCTGTCTTGATTACTCAATTTTTAGAAGTTTAGGCTGCTATTTTGACAGTGTTTTAGATTCAGCATTACTGTTTGCCTCACTATCTGGATTTCATTTTCACTTATAATTTCACCTTTTGTTTCTGATTTCATCTGCTGCTTGATGGGACCTTAGCAATTTGGTTTTCAGATGATTACTGCTAGTGTAGTTGATTTTCTCCTAGACAAGGAAAGCAGTACAGAGAGTTTAGAGCAGACATCCATGAAAAATAGTGGCAAGGGCAGTGTTTGTAAAGGCATCTTATTCAGTATGGAAGGCTTGTAGTTTGATTTATTTAGGATCTCATCAGCTTTAGCTGATTCTTGGTGGTTTACAGTCATTCAAATCAACTCAGTGAAACAATAAGACATGCAATAAGAAACAACAAATAAAAAACAATAAAAATAAAAACATATGATATTGCATAATTATTCTGTTGGAAGTTAAATCTGTTCCGTGTCTTATTCCAAGCAAGGAGAGAAATGCAGACAGAGGAAAATAAGTTTGAGGCACCCTGCAATTGGAAAGGAGTTTATTGGCTCAGACACAGCAATGACAACAGCAAGCATTTCTGGGGGCAGCTGGCAAATTGATGAGTTTTTATGTTCTTGGGGCTTTGTAATTGAGATATCTGGCTCTGTGTATCCTTTATTATTTAATTATGTTACAAGATTTCTATTATGGTCTGCAAGGTCGTGACCAGCCCTAAAGATAAAGGGGAAATGTAAATTCTAGGTGTTTGTCTTCCTGATCTAATTCTGTCAGACTAATCTTGTCAGTTTCAGCTCCTGGTCTATTCTGCCATCTATTTGGAGATTGCTTTAGCCAAGTCCAGTTTTACAGTGTATACATTGTTTTATGAATAAAACTTAGTTTCCTTAAGCTTTGCCTGCAGGCTGTTTTAGTGGAGGAAAGACTGGAGCTGCTTTATGCCTTTGTTAAGGAAATTTTTCTTCTCTTCTCCTTTAGGAAAAATATTCTATTCTGCTTCTTAAAATATTCTGTAGAATAAGTGTGGGGGTGGGGTTGGGGTTGGGGGTTCCAGTGGTGGGATCCAGCTGGTTCGCACCAGAACCAGTAGCTAATTTTTTGTTGCCCAGGCCCAGAATGGACTTCCGGAAGCGGCATCCACACAGAGAACCGGTTGTTCACATATTTGAATCCCACCACTGGGGTGTTCCTACAATTCATATCCATTAATGTCCAAATAGCCTACAGAAAATCTCTACTTTCAAGGCATTTCTAAACAATGCCAATATAGACACAACTGAATCTTTGGGAGAAGGATGTTCCAGAATATAAGAGTCATAACAGAAAAGAATGCCTTCTGTCCCCAGCTGTTATCTTCCGCCGATAGGGTATCCTTAGCTTTTCTGATATAACTGTATTGAGTCTTCCACCTGGAGAAAGTGGTCCTAAAAATATCTCAGTGCCAATCCATGCAAAACTTTAAAGGCATCCCTAACTAAAGTGCATTGAAGTTGACATATAAGTAGTGCTAAGGGCAGGTATTCAATTCCTAGAGTTCACTTTAGAATTCCCACTGGAATTCTTCTATCCACTATTATTCTATCCACTGTTTACTATTTCTTCTATCCACTATTCTGGGAGGAGTGGTAGCAGCACCACTATAGGCATCAGGAAGGGAAAGACTGTATAAGATATAAACATTATGGGTTAAACATGGTTGTTAACTTATGAAAATTGTACTTAATTTGCCAGGACAGGGTTTCTTTGTTTATGAAATTAAAAATAGTGGGAGCAGATCACACAACAATGCAAATTAAGTGTTAATTGTATCATCAGAGCTTAAAATTATTCAAACAGAGCTCACACACTGCAGATTTAATAAAATTTCTGCAGGGCTGTAGATTAGAAGCTGGGTGGAGTCAAGGAATTTTACTGGTCTTCTTGTGTAAATTATATGCATTTTAATGGCTTAAAAAAGTCAAAACTGAAGCCCAGACCAGATCATTGTGAAGTATCAGCCATGGCTTCCCCCATAACATACTACTGTTTATTTCTTAGATATTGATGCATTTATTTCATAAATAGCAACTTGTCTTGGTTGATCCTGAGAACCTATCAGATAAACTTTTATCAAAGGCTATCGACAGAAAATATATTTAGTTATTTTGCAAAACAAAGATAGCATTTACCAAGGAGGATGGGTGGTGTTCATTATCAAACTTTTATGAGGAAGCAATCTTAGGCTTCTCCCTGCTAACAGTAGAACTACAATCGACTAGCAGCACGTATTCAAGGAAATATTTCACAGATACGTTTTTTTTTTTAAAAAGCCATTAAGTCATTAGAAAACTGAAATTCCAGTGAATGCTATATATCAAATGCAAGCCCTATTTGTACTAAAATAAGGAGCATCTGCAGACAGAATAAAAAATCGAGATGGTGTTGCAACATGTAACTGAGGCCCTAAAACTTTTTTTATATGTGTTTGCTTATGATGCATGTTAAAAAAAAATAGGGGCTCAAAATGACCCCACTAGAAGATTAGAACTATATTTTATTGAGACAGGCTACAGTAACTCCCTCTCATGGTCAACCCCATTGGATATGAGTCACAAGGAGGGGCACTTGGAGTGTTTTTTAATGATAGTTTATCAGCTTCCTGCCCCTGTTATCCTAATGGCTTCTGTACATCTTCTCCAAGATCCTCTCTGTGGCTGCTTATAAAACTGCACATTTTGACCATTCCAGGAGGATATCTGAAAATGAAATCAAGATTCAAATTTAACATTTTTTACTACACAGTCAACTTCTAACTTTTCTCACTTGGACAAAAGAGAGGATTTCTACCTCTTCCTTGTTAGGGTTATAGTCTAGTCTGGTTTCCATATGTCTGCTTCTGACAGAAATGTAATACGAAATCTGAGAAAAAATAAAAGCAAATAACGCAACAAGAAAGCCAACAGTTTCCACAAATGATCTTAAATATAGGCACTGCTTTCAAAGAGAACTTAAGGAATCACTTTGACGTCCTGTGCCACTCTGACCTAGAATTAGAGAAACTGTAATTAACTTAAGGAAGTCATTATGCAGGAGTGTGAAAAGAGACTGCCAAAGATGAGGAAATAGAAGAAAGCAAAACTGATCTCAGAACAAGCTGCAGAAATTGTAAGCAAGAGACAACAAAGTCATAAATGACAAAAAATATTAGGTATTTGATAAAGAATTTTAGAGAACAGTTAGAAGAGACAAGAAACAAAGTTTAAACAGCAGCTGTAAAAACACTGAAGATGCAGAGATAATGGAAAAGCAAGTCCTCCAAAAATCTGTGAACTCAGAACTTCCAACTTTAAATTAAAAACTGTACTTTAAATATCTGAGTTGGTCTAGTTATGTGACATATGATATATAAAGAAGCCATTGTTTAAATTTAATCAAAACTTCAGTCCTGAATGTATAGTGTTAATTTTACCAATGCTACACATTCCTCAGGTATGATTTCCCAATCTGATATTGTCAGCAAAGTATTTCTTCTCCAACACGGAAGCTAAATTGTTAATTGGTTTACTTTTTTCATTCAAACTTTAGGTCACACTGCTGTATGAATAACTACTTAAAGACACTTAATTAGTTGAACTGGTAATCAAAGAATAACTAACGGTAAATAGTTTGCATATAAAAATATGCCACATTATTTCATCTGCTAATATATAATATAAATTTCTTAAATTATACTAAGCTATATGCATTGTAATCTTAGTATTTTAAGATATGCCATCTGACATTTTTTGTATTTTTCTTTCTTATTTCCTCTGTGTGAAATTCACTTTTGTATAAAGAGCTATATAAAGAACCATTATGGTGCAGTTGTCAGGTACAAGCAACCAGATCCATATGTTCAAACTCACTACTTTATTATATTCTGTCTATTATACAAGAATCATCCCCAGACTTCTAGACTTCACCTGGGAACAGATGAATAAGATTCTATGGATCTTAAGGGGAGTTCTGGATCTCTTGTGGCTGCAAGGATAATTTCATCCTTCAGACCTGCCTGCTACCTGGCTGGGTGTTTCCTAGCAGTAGTGGTTAAAGTGCTGGCCTTGCAGTTCAAAAATACATGGAGGGCACTAATTTACAACTTCATAGCCTAACTTTAAACTGGAACACTAGAAGAAAAACTAATAAATAAAATCCTGTATCAAATAAATATTTTGAACCTTGCCTGGTTAGGAGACTGAAGAGGGTGGCAATCATTTACTACAATGTAATTTCATATAAAGAATGAAGGTGACTCTTAAAGTACCAAACTAATAGATTTTAGTTTAGTACAATGGAATTTCCATATCTATATCTATATCTATCTATACACATATATGCTAAATTTTTGGATTGCTGTCACTCATCGGTGCCTCAATGGACTTAGGGTCACAGCAAATGATTGAGAGGAGGCAGATGGCGCGCTGATGAGTGACAGCAAAAGACTTGGAGCCAACATGGACAGGGATGATGACAACAAGAAAGAACAACCAGCTGAAACGGCAGCTTCGCGTATGCAAATGTCAGAAAAGCAGCGAGATGACTGCGTGCAGCAGAACACACACTCTGCACGGGTGGGGTGCGAGGAGAGGAGCAGGGTGCCGAAATTCAAACAGCTGTCAACGGGCGTGACGGAAACAACAGAGCAATTAACTATGGGGGGCGGGAGCCAAATAGACCAGTAACACGCTCGTTAGCCAAACAGTTGACGTTACAGAGACTATAAGAACGTGATTCCCAATCCTGGCTAGAACTCTGACAATGTCAGCAAACACTGATGAAAGCTAAATTTTTAAATAAATTCTTCAGTCTCGGTGATTTGTGTTTTAGTTTTTTGAATATATATATATATATATATATATACATATAATTCTGTGACTGCAAACAAATCTTTGAGCAAATATGAATCCTCTAATTTATTTGACAGATGGAAAATGTGAAATTGAAGATGACAAGATATTGACTAGATATATTATGAAAATTAGCAGCACTCTAACAAGCAGTCACACTGAAAACAAGTATAAAGGATTATATAGTCATAGAAATATACAGTTTTACTGATGAAAGCAGAGATCAATGATAGATGATAGATGACATAAATACAGATATCTGGCAGCACAAAGCTTTACTACTGATCATTTCACAATCTCTGAATTAGTGCTTTTGCAAATATCAAAAAGACTTGCCATTTTTGGAACTCAAGTTTTTCATGATATTCTATGAGCACAATTAATTTAAATTGGTCAGGGATTTTCCTGTTTTGCTGTAGTTCAAGTGAAAATCCCCATCCAAGAAAGGCAATCCAAATTAGGAAAAGGCTCCTATTGGTAATATTGGAGCGTCTTTTTCTTCCCCTAATATTAATTATCACTAAAGGGAATTATTGTTATTGTAAACACATCTATATTCTGCAAAATTGGTTCGTCTGTGTCTAGCAAAATTGCTTTTTTCTATGTCTAGATTTAAAAAACAAAACAAAAACCTGTTATGGCTGCTGAACATGTAATGAAATCAACATCTGTTTGGTCTCTGGTGAGAATCAGATAACTAAGCATCAAAATTTTCCCTTTTAATCTCAACATTATTGCATTTTTGAGCTACATATTGAGACTGAGCGCAGATGATTCT
The DNA here is from genome assembly GCF_001527695.2 of Protobothrops mucrosquamatus. Lineage (NCBI taxonomy): Eukaryota > Metazoa > Chordata > Lepidosauria > Squamata > Viperidae > Protobothrops > Protobothrops mucrosquamatus. The sequence continues at coordinate 59,197 of NW_015388915.1, forward strand.
AGAACAAATATTTGGAGTCCTCTGCGAGTTGCAAAATGGCAAGACAGAAAGGAAAGCTTTCCTTCTCTCCTTCAGAAATACACACACACATAAACAAACAAACAAAAGAAATCTTCCAGTATATACTGCTCTTAAATATTGGAGGGAGGGGAAAAAAGAAATTTGTTTCTAATGTGATGGAATAATTACTACCTACATGACATTAGTCTCTACAAAACAAAATGCAAATGCAAACTATAACCCATTGCACCAAGTGCCAATTTTGCAGTGTTTATTCATTCTTCTTTTTGACAGTTCCCATAAAAATATATAGAGAAAAAAAGCTATGTGCCTGATCAAATATACATATAACAGATGAAACACAGCTGTTGTAAACTTTTCTAGCCAGAAGGGTTCATTGTGTATCAAATTCATCATCATTCTTTTAAAATTGTCAACAGGCTTAAATAGGGAGAGTGAAACCAAAATAGTTTCTTGTCATATTTTTTTTGTATATCAAGTTTACCACCACCCCATTTAATACTTACTCATGATATTAATTCTTGCCCTTTTCTAATGCATGTTTGTAATTTAATGTATATTGTTGGTTAGGAAGAGATTTCAACAGTTTCTTATTTTTAATCTGAAATATTGAATGCTACAAAATTGAATAAAATATGAACAACAGAAGAGTTTTAGTAAACAGGCTGACACAAATGTCCCTAGCATTTATATATCCCACACTGAAAACACTAGATGGATATATCCAGAGGAATTAATTAGGCATCAGTCCAGTTCTTTGCTCTTCAAATATTAACTTAAATATGGTTTTTTATTTCATATAAATTAATTACACTTATTTGCTTTCCAACACCTAAAACAGATGTTCAGGTCACCTAATGTCAACAAGAAGTCCTCATTATACAGTGTAACAGTTTTAATATAATATCATTTAGGATCTTCCACATTTTATGTAAAAAGATAGACATTCTTTGCCAATAACAAACTAATGGAATATACTTTCCATAGCTATATTACAATTATATTCCATTACATAAGCGCCGCTGATCCTGTCTTACAGACCAAAGAAATATTTTTGTTCTGTATTGCAAGATAGTTACAAGTGCTAATGAGGAAAAGATCCCCAAGGCTCTTTAAGCCAACTGACAAATATCTCGTCCTAGTAATCCATGTAAGGACAAATGGTACAGCCATGGAATTGAAAACATTCCGAGAGATAAAAAAAAAAAAGCAGAAGGAGCAGGGTAAAGAAACTAAGAGCAATGGAACGACTGAATTCTTTAATAATGGAATATAGTTGCAAGGATGAAGGATTCCTGGCAAGAGATCGAGTATACCAGACCAGAATAGAGAAGAATGCACCTGAACAGCACCTTATAGAGGGCTTTAACATGAATCTTGTGGGAAGAGAACTCAGAAAATAGAACAGAACAGGGAAGTGTATTCACAATATGGAGACATCCAGTAATGAGCACAAAATACACAAAATAAGAAGGAATAGCATATGCAAAGAGTACAGGAAACAAATCTGAAAAACTAAATGCAGCAAGGTAAATTTGATTTAGAAGGCATTATTGAACCATGCTGAAACAAAAGTTCATTTTAAAAAATAAGTCATGAGTGCAATGTAAAAATTGAACAATATGATTTCTTCAAGGGGAATAATTCAGACAGATGAGATGTAGAGTGTCATTATATGTTAAGGAAGCACACACATATGCTGAGATCCAGAATTTGAGTGTAAAAGTCCAGTTATATGAGAGCACTTGAGTAAGAATACAGAGAAGAGGAAACAGTAAGTTACACTATTATTAGGCAGAAAGGAGCATGCTTTGGGCCACTAAGCCAGTCAGAAATTCAGACATACCATGTTATAGAACTTTTAGGAAAGAGAGAATAGAAATAATGAGAGATTATAACCACCCAAATATCTGTTGGAAAATCAACAGACTAATAGATTCCCAAATCCTTCAGTACACATTAAGCAGCCACTTTGTGTTTTGGTCAATGTATTTTTAAAGTGTACTTACATTGCATTTTTTATTTTTTATCAGCTGCAGTCATCTCTTCAAAGTGATAAGAGCAGGAATCCACTGTAGGTCAGTACTATTTTTATTTTAAAGCTATAGTAACAGAATCCTGCTAGTCTGAATGTATTTTCCCTTTCCTCTCTTTATTTTTGTAAGAACTAGGGAGGAGGGTTGTTTGTTTGTTTTGTTTTTTTGAGATGTTTGCTTACATTCCATTTTTATCCTAGATTCAGTCCTGTCCCTCAAAGCCACTCCTTCTGCCTTTACTTCCACCTAGGGTCTCATTAGGAAGATGGATGGCTATATAAATCAATTTAAATGATTTATATAGTATTTTATGATTTATTCAGTATTTTATCCAAGATTTTGAACACTGGCAGTGATTTTTTAAAAGAACAGCAAACTGTTGTTATAAACTTTTCCTATTCCAAATGGCTTTTGAAATGATCTGTAGGTTGCATTTGCAAAACACACTTGATCAGGTCGTTAAAGACCTAGTGGTTGCATTTTCATAATGTGCTAACCTTGGTTGATTTAAACTTAATTCATTTTTGTGCTTTAATGAATTGTATATCACTTGTCCATATGGTTAGTTTTTGTGTTTATGTAAGGTGTACATTGCAAAAAATGAGTTGCTAATAACCAAGTTAATCATTATGGATGAATTAATTGAGTCTATTTCTGCATGTAATGTAGTGTGTATGGAAGAAGAAAGAGAAAAAGTGTGATGGACAAGAAATACAAAAATCTCTGAAGGAAAAAAATTGATGCATAATACTTTACAGTTCTGTGTCTAAATAGGCAGCTAAATACATAATGGGAAAATCATAATAAGCCATTCTAATGGTCTTGTCTTAATCGAGCCAGTATAATGTATGATCCACCAAGTCAACCACAACTCATCACCTATGTCTGACTATTTTGGAGTAAATTAATCATTTGAATTAGAAAGAACATCTAATTCAAGGTCCTATTAGGCAGAGATGGATAAATGCCTGTCTAGACACTGCTAAGTTTAAGCATTGTTGTGTGCACTTATGTTAGTCTCTTCACAACTGAAGGTATCTCACGGATCATTCTTTTAATGTAACTCACTCATTTCCCTACTATTACTATCTATCCAATTATCTTCTTTTAGTTATGATGGAAGCATCATTAGAGCTGTAGTGAGTATGGTGGATGAAAGAGAAGTAGCAATATTAATGGAACTAGAGTATAGCTTTTATAAAATTGCATTATTTACTATTATGAAAAAACAATTTATCTATCTTAAGGAGATCATTTACTAGATTTTAATATATTAAATAATACATATAATATCATAAACTCAATATGTTAGTTGGTGCAATTGTTAATTAGATAAAGATATATACACACACACACACACACAAAATATGTGTTTATATATATATGTGTGTGTGTGTGTGTGTGTGTATGCGCACACACATACATACACACATACCCTAGAATGACCATTTCCTATATATATTTGATTAACCAGATAATGTTGAGAAAAATTATCCATATAGGCTTTAATAATTTGGCACGGAAATCTCATTTAAATTCTGTAAAGTGTGGTTTCTTAAAAATCCCTGCCTGAAGTGACAAAAGTTCATTTATTCACACCTGATAATGTGATGAGTTTGCTATCTTTAATTAAACCGGCTATAAAACTGAGAAGACTAAATAGCACTATCTCCTCCATACATTTGCAATAGGCTAATTTCCTAGAAAGATTCACTCTGAGGTCAAGCCTGTTTTATAGCAAAGCATTTGGCATTAACCCAAGATTTGTCATAACCATTTTAATCAAATTGTTTTAAATGCATCTTTTTGTATACGAAGGTTTCAAGTTTGGAAGCTAGACTGCAAAGCTAAGAAAACATCCTGGAAGGAGGCCAGAGGAAACCACTTCTGAATTGATGCTAAGCATACTAGATATATCTATGATGTCATCAGAAATTGGTAAGACCATCAAGGGCATGAATAATTTGGGGACTGAGAACCCTTCCTAGCCTTTTACCTTATAGCTATAATTTACTAATCAAGAGGTGGGGGCTGGACAAAATTACATTTACCCTATTTACATCTAAATTTAATTTTAAAAAATAGACTCCAGTAAGATGATTGCTCTTCTACACTTATTCATTCCCATCTCTGTATAATCTGAATCATCAAAAATTATATAATTGTTTGATGACCATTTTTGAAGACACATTAAAAAAAGGGCACATGAGTCCTTCCGCCTTCAGTGTAGACTACTAGTCTATGGTTTGAACATGCTAAGACCACTTTTTCTAAATCTCTCCTCCAGTATTTTTGGGATTTTGTATTAGTTTCCTGAATTTACAGTTAGCCATCTTATAATCAGTGACACATTTGGGACATATCTAATTTCTCTCCATTTCCTCCAATTCCACCCACCAACACCTGTTTTACGGTACACAAATATACACACTTTTTTTTCTTTCTTCAATGCTTTCTAAAAAGCAACACATCTTTTCTTTGTCACAGAATCATAGCATTGGAAGGGGGATTTAGGTCATTGAATCACCTTTTCGTTGCAGGAATTGAAAAAGGGTTGTCTCGCTTCTATTTAAATAAAGGCTGTTATTACACATCTCTGGGCCATTAGTTCCACCATCAGATTTCTCTGATAGGAGGTTGTTTTCTCTTGCATTCAACAATATTTTGCTTACTGTGATTAGAGGCTATTATTTTCTATCCTGCACTTTGTAAAGAGGAACAAATCTTGATCATCTTCTGGGTAACATTTTTCCATGTGTCAAAGAAATTAATCATATGCATCCCATCCTGGACTTCTTTTCTCAAAGCTAAACTTCCTTCTATCTCTCTTCATGGGACTAGTCATGCTTGTTACTCTTTTATGAGTAATAAGATTAGATAAGGTTACGACTTTTCTTGAATTATTTTTTTGTTCATGACTTTTGGCAATTACCTAGGTAAGATGCATTGAGAAAAGGTGCTGTCATGCTTAGCATCTGTGTTTCTCAGCCTTTAGAGATGGCAAAATTTCTGTTGAATAGAAAATTGGTTTTTCTTGAGTTTGAAACGTAAAGATGAAGGATGCCAATGTTTATGTGTATTTAAAATCTTCTCACAGCATCCACACAGCATTGCAGACATGTTTCACATATCATTAGATGAGCTAGCAAGAGGGCGGAATTGCTTCTTAAGCATTGGGTTAGACATGCAAAGGTAATATCTCAAGAGGTCTTAAGAGTTCACTGTTAGGCAAGCCTTTGTGTTATAAAATGTAATGAACTATAACATCATCCTCAATCAGCATAGACAATGGTACCTGAAGGGTAGCATTTTGGCCAAAACACTATTGTTGTACTACTGGCCTGATAGTTCTTACTGAGATGATTTATTCTGTTACTTTTATCATTCTTTTTTCTAATCTAAAGGTAAGTTATGCCAGAGCTACTGTATGATCTGAATACTTAACATTTAGGATATTTCATTGCTGTTGTTGTTTCCAAACCCTGTCAGTAAAGCAACAGAAAGATGCAAAAAGATGATAGTCCCTTGTTCTTCCTTGTAATTGTACAGATCAAGGAGTTTCTCTTAGTCCATCTTGCTTGTCAAGTTTTCTTTGTGCTCAGCTGTTATGGCCTACACAGCCACTGCAATTAATTTCAGCCTGTCACTTTTCCCTGCAAATGCCTGGATTGGAGCTCTGACAAAATTTATAAGCAGTGTCAGCTGGTGGCATTTTCCCTTTCACACAGCTTGAATGGAGAAGAAATTGATAACTGACCAACGTTTCTGGAAGATGTAATTGCATTACAAAACCATACTAATAATTATTTAAAAATGTTTCTAAAGTAAACAGATTATTTCCAAGATGTACAAAAATATACATGCACTAATTGTGAAACATACAGTGAGCTGCTTATTAAATATACTAAGGAGAATATTTTGTTTTTAATTTCTGTACTACATATTGCACTTCGTCTATGCTGGAACTCAAAGCAGTGTTTTCAAGGGCTCTCCCAGCACTGAACAACAAGAGATTTGTTTCAGTTCAACAGGAATGCTTGCGTATAGATTTTCAGTTCAATTGGCAAAGTGATCATTTTTGCTCTGTTTATTGGCTTGTTTTATTAGAAACTATACTTGTCTAATATCAGGGGAGTAGGAGTTGTTGCTTATTATTGTTTTTATATTAGTTTTTTATCTTTGTAAGCCCCCGGGAGTCATTGAGAGTGAGTTGGGCAGCCATATAAATTTTCTTAAATAAATAAATGAAGCTTCAATTTTTCTTTAATTTCAGAAAAGTCATTAGGATACTTTTAAAAGATTTATTTTAGACAGAATGAAAACATATATGTAGAAAAGAGGTTGATGTCTACTGATTGGAAACTGAGACACAATCTCACTGGCTTGAAAATAAAAAAAAAAGTTGGATTGTTGAAAACTTGATAAAGGCATAAATAACTCGCTAGCACCATCTTCTGGTCAGCCATATATTTCTCTGTTAAAATGGACAATAATAAAGCCACTGGTCAAGTTTTCACACTCATTAATCCATGATAGTGTACCAACAGTTTATTGAATAAAGTACATTTGCTTATGCGCTCAAATATGTTGAAACATAAATCTTGGCTTACAAATCACTAAATCAAAACGTATTCCAGAACATTATAAATCCTGTGGAGAAAAAAATGTGGTTTTAAATAAAGTTCAAGGAAGCAGAGCATAAATAGGAGGGGAAACTTCAAGGGCAAAGCAATGTCCACTTCCAAGCAAAAAACAAGTCAAGTTTTACTAATAAGCTACAATAACATTCACAGTAGTTATATAAATAGTCAGGCTATCGTACTTAAAAGAAGTATTTATTTATTTATTTATTTATTTATTTATTTACTTACTTACTTACTTACTTACTTACTTACTTACTTACTTACTTACTTACTACTTATTTATTTATGAGTCTGTAATGGCTCAGTGGTTAAAGATGCTGAGCTTGTCAGCTGGAAAGCTAACAGTCCAGGTTTGAGACCCAAGTGCCATGCAACGGGGTGAGCTCTCATTACTTGCCCCATCTCCTGCCTACCTAGCAAATGTGAGTAGATAAATAAGTACTACTTTGGTAGGACAGTAACAGTGTTCCATGTGCCTCAGTGTATAGTCATGCTGGCCACATGACCATGGAATTGTCTTTGGACAATACTGACTCTCTTGACTAAGAAATAGAGATGAGCACTGCCCCTAGAATCAGAAATTATTAGACAGGGCAAACATTTCCCTTTCCCTTTATTTATTTGATTGATATGATCTCCCACTCATTCTCAGTGACTCTGGGTGGCTAAAACAATAAAAAAAAACCCCTATATATATAAAAAAATAAAAAACAGTAATTCCCCCCACCTCTTGGCGAAAATACACAATCAAACGAGCCACTTGATGGGCTTCATCCCGCTTTGGGTTTCCCAGGCCTATTAATAGGACCAGGTCTTCAGGTCCTTGCAAAAGTGGAGGCCAGTCTCATCTCTTCAGGGATGATATTCTAAAGGGAAAGAGCCACCATGGAGAAAACCGTTCTTCCAGGGCCCGCCAGATGTACTGAGACAGGTCCCACAACATTCCCTGACTCCCCACTCTATTGGGTCTGTGGAATGTAAATGGTCTTTTAGATAACCTGATCCCAAGCTATAAAGGGGACAATTAGCACCTTGAATTGCATCTGGAAACAAATAGGCAGCCAATTCAGTTCCTGCAGGAAAGGTAACATGTGCACATCTAGGTCTGCACAAAACCATACAGCCGCTGCATTTTGAACCAATTGGAATTTCTGAATGCTTTTCATGTGCAATCCATGCAGAACACATTACAATATCAAGACGGGAGGTGATTAGGGTGTGACAGTGAGCAGGGATTGTTGGTCTAAAAAGTACATAACTGGTGCACAAGCCACAGTTCCGCAAAGCCCTCCTGGCCATGACTGCCACCTGTTCCTTGAGCAGGAGTTATAAGCCCAAAGAACCCCCAGATAGAGATGGTTACCAGCATCAAATTCATGGGTGTGCAGTTAATAAGTAGGGCGGTTTGGTCACTCAACAGTGAGACACTGGTGAAGTGGTCACAGCACCACCTGCATTTTCTGCGTCGCATGAGAAAAGCTCATCTTCCTTTCCCTATCCTTACCACTTTCTACAGAGGGATGATCGAGAGCATCCTGTCATACAGCATCACAGTCTGGTTTAGAAGCATCACTGCTTCAGACAGGAAGGCAGTGCAGAGAGTGGTGAGGATGGCTGAAAATATTATTGGCAGTTCCCTCCCTTCCATCCAGGACATAGCACATAAGCGTTGCTTGAGCAAGGTCCGTAAGATTGTCTGGGACACAATACATCCTCTTCACGACCTGTTTTCCTTGTTACCTTCTGGGAGGAGGCTCCGTGGTATCCAAAGCAGAACATCCAGATTCAGTCAAGCTTTGTTCCACACAATATTAACCATGTGAATTCTAAAGCTTCCTCCTTCCGTTATGTATTCGAGATGAACAGTTGTTAATATTTATATGTTACTGATATGTAAGGGTCTATACTGATATGTAAGGGTCTATATTTGTATAGGTCTATACAAATGTTGTATATAGTATGTTTTAAATGTGTGTTATCTATGTGTACACTTTGAGAGGAAGCAACTAAATTTCATTTTTGATGCGTGCCATTGTGCCCACAGTAAAAAATGACAATAAAGGTTATCTAATCTAATTACACATTGGGTCTCTTTGGGGCAGTGCCACCTCATCCAAGATCAAAGATGGCAATTCTCCATGGATCCAAGAACCCCAAATCCAGAACCACTCAGTTTTCCCAAGGTTCAGTTTGAACCCATCACTCCCCATCCAGTCCTTAACAGCCTTCAAGCACTGCAAGAGGTAGGTCACAGCACTGCTTAACTCACTATGGCTTTAGACAAACAGCTGGGTGTCATCAACATATTGATGCTATCTCAGTTCGTGGTGGCAGATGATCTCTCTCAGTGGCTTCAGGTAAGATGTTAAGTAGAAGCAGAGAGAGTACCAAGCTCTATGGAACCCCACAAAGTAATGGACATGGGATAAACCTCTCACTTCCTATCAATACTGAGAGTAGCTGCAGAAGAAAGAAGTGAACCAGCACAACACAGAGCCCTCCTATTCCCAACCCTCTCCAAGCTGCTCTAGAAGGATGCCATGGTCAACGGTATCAACGGCTGCTGAGAGGTCAAGCAGAGCAAGGATGGATGCACTATCCCCATACCCTTCCCAGAGATCATCAAAAAGCACAACCAAAGCCATTTCCATCCCATATCCAGGCCTGATATGGTCTTAAGGGATTAAGAAGATGCTTAAAATAATTCAATTTTCATTCTCTTTGTATAAGGAAGGACAGAAAATAATACCAGACTTTCGTATTTTCCATGACTATAATCAACATCAGTAAAATAGAATTCCAATATTTCTTGCAGGATATGTTTCCTGGCCTGACCTACCTTGAAGGGCTAACATCAATCTTAATAGTGAAAGCTTTCTCCCTCCTTCCCTCTGGTACGAAAGAAAGTTACAAGCTGAATTTAGTTGAAAATTATTTCTAATTTTCTTTCAAATGGAGAATTAGCAGAGATGGAGAAGGGTTGGACATGACTGAACATGATAGAGATTTGATTAAAAGAAATGTGACGAGGAACAAAGAAAATAAACAATATTAATCAGGGTTTATTCTTTTGTATTTTTGTATTTTTGTATTGTGTATTTTTTGTATTTTGGGTATATTATTTGTTTTTAATATGCTGTGAACCGCCCTGAGTCCTATGGGAGAAGGGCGGTATACAAATTAAAATAATAATAATAATAATAATAATAATCTTTATGAAGCCTAGATTGCATAGACTTTAGGGTTTGCTTTTCGGTTTTGGGGGTTCTTAAATATCTTCACGTAACCAAGTGATTTACAATCACACTTCATATTTTTACAATTTACAATCACTTCATATTTTTAGATGCAGAGATCTTCAGCAGTTTCGAAGTAGGTCTGTTGAGAGGTAGGATGAAATTGTATTAGGTTCTTCAAGAGTCTGCATTGCTGTCTAGATCTCATTTTAAGATGCCTGGACTTCAATTCCCAGAATTCCCCAGCCAGCAAGCCTTTGTGATCAGGAAAAATCCCTTTTTGTGTAGTGCTGGTTAAACACCCTATTCCTGTGGCCCTGACTTCTATTATTATATTAAGCAATAAAATCCTGCAATATCAGTATTTTCAGAAATCTGCATTGTGAAATTTACCTTTATTTGAATGCTTTTTATTCTAGCTTCAGATCTTGGTTGGTACTTTTAGCGATTTCTACTTCCCTCAGGGGCATCCAGTACTGTTCTCATTGTAATAATGTAGTAAATATTTCTACCATATAATTATTGAGTGCCAACACCTCTGGATAAAGTTATTTTTCAAAATACAATAACAATTAGGGTTATATAAGGAGACTCCCATCTAATTTGTAGTCAAATGATCCAACTTGGAAGTGCTTCAGTCTACTCTGCATTTGTCTGAGAAGCTTGTCCCTATTCATTCTTCATTCTGTTGTTTAAGAAAACCGCAGCTCCTCTTTTTCATTGTCCGGCAAAAGGTTAGGATAAAGGGTAAAATAAATCACATAAGGATATTATATACAAAATGAGATACTGCCACTCCTATTTGAATAAGTTAAAGATGTTCCCATTCTAGACTGGATTCAAAGTTCATTCCTAATTGAAGTATAGAACAGTATTCTCACCATACATAAGACTGTAACCCTTTATCCTCACATAGCAGTAAATTTTTACCTTTATGGCATTTGAACAAGTCAGTGAACCAGTGCCCCTCTTCTCCTTTTCATTTACAAATATATTTTACACTATTTATTAAAGCAGGAATATTACTTAGAAATTTACTAACAGATGTTTTCTTCATTATGTATGTTTGTGTTCTACACCTCAATTCCATCAAAAGGCATATTATTATTATCATTATTGTTGTTGTTGTTGTTTTGTTGTTGTTATATTGTGACATTTTCAAAATCTTTCTAACCTTCAGCAGAATATAAGCATACAACAATCTACAGTGAAATTATAAAAGACCCAGAGATTGCAGATGAAACTTTCTAATGGTTAAAGAAAGATCCTTCGTGCTAATTCTAACAAAATGTAAATATGGAAAATATTTTTTAAGCTTAAGTGAAACCGTGTATTCACAGTGAGCCTAGCGGCATTCCTCAGGGTACCATAGAGACAACTAGGCCATTCAGTAGGTTATAAACATTTTTAATTGTACCAAAATCACATTACATGAGGACAGTCAATGCATAGCTCACAGTTTTAAATCTATTAGCAGATACATTCTTTATGAGTAAAAAGTGCAAGATATATAGTGCAAGTTTAGCTAAGAGGAAATTTGGTTTTGTTTCTTGGAATGCATCTTACTTCCACTTTTGCTGAAATGAAGGAATGTTCTTAGATAGCCAACCATTAGCACTATCCTCTCAAAAGACATTGTGCAATTATTATAGCTTTTCCTCCCGATTCTTTGTGTGATAAAAACAGTCAGAAACAGCAGTGGAAAACTCTGGTTTTCCTTCAGGAAAACTGTGTCATCTTGACCAACTGCAAAACTTTAGCAGGCCCTAATTGTATGCTTTGCCTAGAAGCACCTCATATTTTGGGCTTTTGATTTTAAAAATAAAAGCCCATTTATTTAAAAGGCACTTTTGTTGATTTTTTTCAATAAGGAATGTACACATGAAAGATTGGATCCAAATTTGTCCCATTGATTTTACTGCGACTTAAGTAAACAGCAAACTGTAAATTTCAATTATGTAAAAAAATGCATGAAACAACATAACTCCCCTAGTAAAGAAAATAATCTTATGTAAGCAAGCCAGTGCAAGAAGAAGCATCATAATACATGACTAACAACAGTACGCTGCTTCTGGCATAAAAATGCCAGCATGGATACAGAGAAGACTGCAAATCTATGTAAATACCATACAACTGGAAAAAGGCACAAGGCATGATTTGAGATTCTGTCCTCTGTGTTATTGTAAATTTCACTAGTCTTCTCCTCCACACAGCAGCAGAAGCCCCTTCCTGTAGTCACCAGATGTATCTTTCTATAAAGTACAGGATCAATCAACAATGAGTCCATATATTTTTAAAAAGGAACAGTTTTTCCAGTATTGCTGTTTGTATGACTATTCTCTAATCATATGATGTTGTAAACAAACTATCAAGCAAAGTATTTTTGTTCATCAAAAATCTAAAACTGCAAAACCAACACTGTCTACAAATACTACTACTAGCAAATTATAAGTTCTAACAAAAAGAAAGTTTAAATATGCTGTTGCCCTTGATAAAATGCCTACACCAGAACTGATATGTGGGTAGGCTGAGTTGATCAGAAGTATCAGATTCAAGGTCACCCTCAGCCATAGAAGCTCATTAAGTGATTTGGGAGCAATCACTGTCTCAGCCCTAATGGCCCACAGAATTGTTGAGGGTATAAATTTTGAGCTCCTAGAAGAAGAGTGGAATATAAATTTAACATACAAATAATAACACAAATTCCTCAACAACCCATGATTATAAAATGCTTCTGTTTTAACTAACCTAGCTGAAACATAACTTAAAGCCTGGCAGACTATAATACATACACTTCTGAAAATTAACACATGAAACACCAGTACTTTCTGTTACAAATAATATAATTAATGGGTAAGGTAAAATTTACCTGAATTACATGGTGCAAACTTTTTGCAAAATCCCTTCTGAATGCCTGCCTGATATCAAGTAGATCTTTTTCACTCCTTGAAACCATGATTCTGATCAATGTATCATCATCAGTGCCTGCTCCCTAGTAAAACAAGGTTAAGCAACCGATTAAAGGCGCTCGGCAGTAATTCTACTAAACCCATTGTTTAATTCTTTCTGCTGGAGCCACTAAGACAAAGTATCTAATTCAACAAACCACAGTTAAAACTAAATAATGACTCAGCATGATGTATGAAATGCTTGCAACTCAAGAGGAACAATTCATTTATTATTTTTTTAATAACAAAGGTTCTTAAACTGTTGGACCCAATTACCCCTTTTCCCAGCCTTGAATAGTGTCATTACTCCCATAAAAAAGCCAGACTCTGTCATTTTATACCAGTATCTCAACTTGCTAACAAAGCAATTACAAATTGGTCCATTAGTTCCACTATATGCCCAAGTCTCCAGAGAATGGCAAATAAATTTGATAAATAAAAAATAATTAAATTAGCCCCTTGGAGAAAATTGTCTTCAGTTTTAGAACCCCTTCTTTAATGCAACTTTCAAAAAAAAATTCAAACATGGGAATGCAGGTAAAATAAAAATTGTCAAAACAAATTAAAAAATTAATAAAACTAAAAAAATGGATACAGCTTTGTAGAAATTGCTGCAACTTTTTAAACAACATATTGAAAATGGATCATATGAACACCTCACATCAGATCAACTAATAATTATTACTCAGTACTCAAATGTACATTTCAAATACTATATTGTAAATGTTACAAACACTGAAAGAGCTGAAAAATCCATAAAATGAAATGTTTCCTCAGAATCCTACAGATGTGTTCCTAAAATATAAAGTTCATTGAACACAATGAGCCTTATTTCTGAATAAATATACATGGAATAACAAGAAGCCAAAATATTCATGTTCAAGAAAGTAACTTAAGATGTTGTCAATCTGAGGTTGTTTAAACAATAGTGCTTGAAGATGCTGATTTTATTTAAAAATGATAAATACTTACTTTCATTGCATAAAAGAGACATTCAGCAAAATAGGCAGGAACACTTCGAGCACATTTCACTGGAAGAAGAAAAACAATCCATCTGAATCACAAAATGTTTTAACATTACTTTACCATATGACAAGCAGCTTATGTAAATGGCATTTATTCCCCTGAAGACAGCAAAGTAGTTTTCAAGTATTTACAATAAATTATTTGATCCACAATTTCTATCACACATTATTATCTATTTAAACTGGGAATTGAAGAGAAACAACCTTTGACAATTCTCTGATCAGAAGTATAGTGCAATCTATGACACTGGAGTTGCCTAAATAAGACCCAAGTTAGTTCTTCATTTAACTGAAGGGCTCATTGGGTGACTTTAAGCCAGTTGTTCTCTTAGTCCAACCTTCCTTATAGTAGAGGAATTGCACCACCAATACTTTGTGCTATTGGGAAGTTTAATATAAAGATATCTCCAACTCATAGCATGTACAAACCAGTTAAATATGTCCTTGGGAGATGACCGTTAAGAAGCGCCAATTTAACAGAATGCTACATTCTGAAGGACGTTACTTACTAGCATTCGTCATCTTTATTTTTGGCAAGTTGCTATACTTTCAAATTACTTCTCTTCCCTTCCTCCAGCAGAGCTACCTGTGACATGCATAGCAACATGGTTATCACCATTCCACAGCCTCTCAGTGAACTTTGGGTTGACTTGTCCTTTTATATGAACCAGACAGCTAAGAACTTCCAAAGTTCCTGGCTAACATGGCCATGCCACTACCCTCCTCCATTGCCTGGCTAACTGGTGACTAAGCAGGAACTATAATAATAATAATAATAATAATAATAATAATAATAATAATAATAACAACAACAACAACAACAACAACAACAATAATAATAACAATATAAAGTTGGAAGGGACTTGGAGGCCATCTAGTCCAACCCCCTGCTCAGGCAGGAAAGCTAAAGAGGCTTCATCTGAGCAGTTGCGAGGCACAAATGGTGACATTGCTTAGAAGTCATCAACTACTAGGGGGAGTTAGCTGTGTTTAACACTTCCCTCAGGCTCTGCCTGGTCATCCCCTACAAGGATAAAGTTATCTTTTCTGCTTTATCATTTTAAATCTGGAATTAAAATAAATGAACATAAGATTGTCATGAAATTAAATATACAGAGATGATACTGAATCATTCTGTTCCAGAGAGGTATTTGAAAAGTCATTAACACTTTTTATGTAAAGACATTTCTGTTTCCAAAAAAATGGATCTAATCCACAGTACATCTCATTGAACCTATTTTATTCTCTTTTATAAGAGCTGGACTTAAGAGTTTGCTTTTAATCAGATTGGACATTTAAAAACAGCCACTTATTAAAAGAGGAAGCAGATTAATTTTATAAGAGGTAGTCCTCAATTTATGACCACGATTGAGACCATAATTTACATCAAAAGTCCTTGCAGTCATGTCAGACGCAATTTTGTGACAATGTTTACATTTTTACATTGGCATATTTGCTCCAAAACATATTTGGAACATACACAGCCATAGAGCCACTAGTCATGCCACTGCTGCTTAGGTGACTATGACTGGCAGCTGCTCCTTGTGTGGCATGACCATCCATTTCACAGCTGCTCAGCCCAGTGCCTCGTGGGCTTGCAACAAAGGGCTAACTATAACTTACAGAGCAATAGAATTGTTGTCTACAGTGCAGCTGCTCAGTCCAAAGCCTCTGTAGCTTGTCTGGAGGTCTTTAAGTCTGGGCAATTTTGGAGTATATTGCCAGCAATCCACAAACCATCCAGCCTGGAAGGTCTCTGGTCAGAGCTACAGGAAAAAACTGACAGGAAACTTCTCCTGCAACACTGTCCTGAAGTGATTTGAGGCCACTTAATTAAATAGAATCTATGTTGCTAGAAACACAGGCCTAGCATATGCAAGTTTAAGATTAATCAAAAATAGGACTATACATTACCAACTGCCAGAAGCAGCTTTTCTAGTGCACCAGATGTTTCACGATCAATTGTTTCTTCAATTTGAAAGCCAGAAATAGTCATGTATTTGTCAAAAACTGAAAGATCAAAAAAGAGGTAAAAGGTGATATCTACATTTTAACTATTACTTATTACTTACTTTCAACTTCTTCAAACAAGCTTAGAAAAAAAACATGCATTCAAACTCATATACATTCTTCAACATATGGGCAGGACAATTAAGTGGGCTAGAAAGGGGGAAATTTAAATATTTAGAAATAACATTCCACCTTAGTGTGCATCTATTGTACATATTTATTAAAGGTATTAAAAACACGTATCACTACTCTTTTCAGTACTACTCACCCTTTCTTAAGTGAACTGTACTTCGAGTACTCAGAATGGTAATAAATTTTTCTTCATCTGTTCCCCATTTCAACTCCCCAGCTCTAAACAACTCCTGTTAGAATAAAAAAAAGTTCATCATTAATGAAAAGAAATAGTAAGATTTTTCTGTGTTCTACATAAAGCTAAGGGTCCACTTATCTTGGATAAGGGTCCAATATTAGATTATGAGTTTACCAGAGAACCTTTGAACCATCCTTAACACAACTAGTGTTTTTGCATTCATTCTTTTGGCCACTTCAATATGATTCCCCATCACAGTCTTCCCAAAACTGCTACTCTCCAAATGTGTTGGACTATAATTCCCACCAATCTCAGTAAGAACCCATTATTTTGGTCCTTTCTAATTTTCTCATGAAACAACAGCTTCACACTGTGGAATGTGGATATTTCAAATACTTTGTAAAAGAAAATAAATTCTAGATGCCAGTCTGTGTTTGTTTGTTTTTTTAAAAAAAAAAACCCCACACAATTTAAACCATTTCAGAATAGACTTTGTAAATGATAACAATATCTCAGGGGCTGCCACAAAGAAGAGGGAGTCAAGCTATTTTCCAAGGCACCTGAGGGCAGGACAAGAAGCAACGGATGGAAACTAATCAAGGAGAGAAGCAGCCTAGAACTAAGGAGAAACTTCCTGACAGTTAGAACAATTAACCAGTGGAACAACCTGCCTCCAGAAGTGGTGAATGCTCCAACACTGGAAGTTTTTAAGAAGAGACTGGACAGCCATTTGTCTGAAATGGTATAGGGTTTCCTGCCTGAGCAGGGGATTGGACTAGATGACCTCCAGGGTCCCTTCCAACTTTATTATTATTATTATTATTATTATTATTATTATTATTATTATTATTATTATTATTAAATATATAGTAATGTATTTTTACACCATATTGAGGAAACTGGATTCACTTAATGACCATGTAATTTACTTAATGAGTGTGATTCATCTAACCCAGGCATCTCAAACTTGCGATGTCACGTGGCGTCGCGCGACGTATCACAACTTTTTCCCCATTGCTGGCAATGGGGTGGGCGCGGTTTCGGTGTGACGCATCCGGCCTGCAAGTCAGCAGTTTGATATGCTTGATCTAACCACTGTAAAAATTGTCACAAAATTGCGTCTGACATGACTGCAAGGATTTTTGATGTAAATTATGGTCTCAATCGTGGTCATAAATTGAAGACTACCTCTTATAAAATTAATCTCCTTCCTCTTTTAATAAGTGGCTGTTTTTAAATGTCCAATCTATCTAATTAAAAGCAAATTCTAAGTCCAGCTCTTATAAAAGAGAATAAAATAGGATCAATGAGATGTACTGTGGATTAGATCCATTTTTTTTGTCACTGAACAAATGGCCATAACTCGAAGATATTACAATCTCAGTTATTGTCAACTTCACAAGTTAATCCAGACAAGAAGCATACCCAGAAGTATTAGCTATAATTTTATTGCAAGGTCTGTTAACAGAATCTTGGAAGTCTGCAAGTATATCTCTCTTTCCCCCCCCCCACCCCTTGTCTTTATAGTCCAGGAAACTAGGGAGGGTCACTTCTGACGCATTTGGCAGGACCCCATTCCTTCTGAGGACATGGCTGCCTTTTGTTACTGTATAGCTCTTCCTCTTATCTTCCAAGGACATTCCTACATACCACTACAGGTATCAATATTATTCAACCAATTATATCCTGGCAGAAACAATCTTGTATCATTCTATCTTTGCTATTCAGTTGGCATTTATAGCAAGAAGGTAGCAAATCATCGGCTACCTTTTTGGACCATTTTGGACAGCCTCACAAATAACTCCTTAAGATCCTCTGCCCGTTCCCTGCTTTTCCCAAGGGTGCACTTTTGGGACAATCATGACTTGGATGATTGAGAAACTCCATAGACATTCCCTGCTTTATTTATGTAGTCCCCTCCTGCCCCCTCTGCGTGACAATAGATACTACTTTTGAGGGATCTACTACTTGGTTACACAAAGAATATATTCATGTACTATTTGATAACTGGCACAATACTAAGATCTTTATTAAACAAGGCATCCAAACAGTAGAGAACAAACTGTCTGAAAGCAGGAGCAGCATAAAGGTGGCCCTTTTTGTCTTCTTTTTTCTGGGGGAGAATACATCTCTCAACCATCTAAAACTTAAACATCTGTTGACAGAAAACACTACCCTATGAAGAAACAGTTAATTACTATAATTAACTATAAAGCTTATCTGATTTAAGAAGAAATATGATCTTCTATGAGCAACAAAATTATTGGTTGCTACCACTCCTCTTTCCCTATAGTAAACCAAATATTAACAAAACCACGGAAAACATTATTCAATGGACTCTTTGCTTTCCTAAGATTCCTGGAACACTTATATGCGCTGAATTATAATTACTTTGAAATAATGTTAGGCAAGTAGTTTAGCACTCCTTTTAAATCCTTCTTTTAAATCCTTCGTGCACTCTGAGTAGTATTAATTATACGTCGTACATCAAAGTCAACCAGTACAGTATAGTACCCTCTTCTCCATCTGGTGGTTTTCCATACATGTTTGACTTCAATTCATATAATCTCAAGCCCTTAATATTGAAAATGTACCAAGTTATTTAAAAAAACTGGCACACTGAATAAGAGTTAAATTCGAAACAAAGAAACTAAGTACTGTCATGCACAGGTGCTGGTAGAAGTCTGAGTGAACAAAGCAAGAAAGGATCAGTTACGAAACTACCAATACACACAGTGTTTGCCCCACCAGCTTAATCAATCTCACTAGACAATTTTTAATTTTTTGGATACAACTAGAACAATAAATGAAATGCATTCTAAATAATATTTGAAGTTGCTAAAAATGTAGTCCACCAATATCTGGAGGGAACCACTTGTTCAAGGCTTTTCCATGGATGTAAGTGAGACAGTCGTATTTGGCAGAACCTCTCTGCAAATAAAGCAAGCCTGGACATTCCTCCTCCTTTCCCCATTTCATATAAAAAGCATCAACTGGAGTTACAGGTTAAAAAGTAACTACTTTTTAACCTGTAGTTTACAAAAAGTTACTTAGGTTAAGAGGACAGGACTGGCAAATTAAATCATTGGAA
This sequence comes from Protobothrops mucrosquamatus, assembly GCF_001527695.2. Taxonomy (NCBI): domain Eukaryota; kingdom Metazoa; phylum Chordata; class Lepidosauria; order Squamata; family Viperidae; genus Protobothrops; species Protobothrops mucrosquamatus. The sequence goes on from NW_015388915.1 coordinate 78,517, forward strand.
GAGTTAAAACAGGATAAGGTACTCCAGTCCTGGTTGTTACATCTTCAACTTGTTGAGAGATGGCATATAGACCAAAAATTGGGTTTAATGCTAGAAGATGTGAACTTGATAAAACAGATTAAAGATCAAAGTAGAGCCCATATTAGAATATATAGTGTTTTGATAGAATTTGATTCGGAAACGGAATTGGTTAAAGATTGTATGATTAAATGGGCTCAAAATATCCAAGAACCAATTAAATTGGAAACTTGGGAGAAAATTTGGGTAAGAAATGTCAAGTTCACTCAAGCACAGAATTTAAGGGAAAATTTCTATAAAATGTTTTATAGATGGCATTTGGACCCTCAAAAATTGTCTTGCATGTATCCGAATTTGCAACCAAAATGTTGGAGATGTGGTAGTATGGATGCTACTTATTATCATATTTGGTGGACATGTAGGGATGTTAAAGCTTTTTGGATTAAGATTTGGTGGAATATTCAACAGATTTTTAAGAAAAAGATAAAATTTACTCCTCAGTTATTTTTATTGGGTATTATGGACAATTTGGATCAAAAAGAAATGACACTGATGTTGTATTGTATAACAGCAGCAAGGACATTAGTTGCTCAAATTTGGAAAAAAAAGATATTACCAACTATGGATGATTGGAGACAGAAAGTATCATATTTTGCAGAGATGGCAAAAATATCCGCGTACCTGAAGGATCATTCTCAGGAAAAATTTATCTCAATATGGAGAAGATGGATAGATTATATTCAGAGAAAGTATGAACTGAAAAATTATTATGTAGCTTTTGATTAAAAACGTAGAATAAAAATAGGTATATTATATAATATAATTTTAAAAAAAAATTTCTTTTTTTTGTTATAATTTAATGTTATTTTAGAGTCAGAGCAATTTTGTACTAGTGTGTAGTAATAATGAGTAGTTTTGATTAGAATTGGATGATTATGTATTTATTTCCTAGATTAGCTTCGGGAAGTCCTGGGGGGGGAGGGGGGAAAGGGGTAGGTTGGTATTATAGATTTATATGTATATATATGTATGTTAAGGAGGTGCCCGGTGATACCCCAACTGCACTGACGGGATGGTTGAGGGAGAAAGGGAGGTAGAAAAGAGGGAGGAAGGAGGAGTGGCGGTAGGATGTGGAGGAGGAAGGTGTAGGCAAGTGAGAGGGTGGTGCAGGAGGGGGACACCGGACATGTCCATGAATGTACTGATTAGTGTTGATTCTTTTTTTTTGGTTGATATTGTGATAAAAGATTTATGTTTTTGTTTTTTAATGAAAAATCAATAAAAAATTTATTTAAAAAAAAAAAAAAAAGAAAAAAAAAGTAACTACTTCGCTGTGTAGAGGCCAGCTCCAGGTAGTTACTTAGACTTCAAGAAACTGGACCTCCAAGTCTATAACAATAGAGAAGTTTGTCTCCTGTTCAAGTCCTTTTAATTATGGCTGATTCAGCTTGCCTTTGTAAGATCAATCAAGGTCAGTTAGGTGTTGCCACTTACTTAGATACCAGATTTATAGATTTCAGTACAAAAATAATGTATACTGCGCAGATCTCCAGGACAGGATTCCAAACTGATGTTTTTGGAGACATGAAAATGTAAAACATATCCCCTATTTCCAACTTTTAAAAGGGGATATCAATTATAAACTTTTAAAGCTCTTATTACCAACTTTTTCATTTTTCTACTGTTTCCCCGAAAATAAGACTGGTCTTTTTTTTTTTTTTTTTTGCTTCCAAAAGAGGCATCAGGTCTTATTTTTTGGGGGTGGTTTTTATACTCACCTCTGGCATCGACAGCCCTGCCCAGCCGGCCCACTTCTTCTGCGGCCGAAGGAGCAGCTTCATTCTGCAGCTGCATTCTGGCCTGCAGTCAAGCCTTTCTGGAAAGGCCTGTACCTGAGAAATGCACACCTTGCTGCAGAAGATGCTGCAGAAGAAGTGGGCCAGCAAGGAAAGGCCTGGCTGCAAGGTAAGTGGGTGCGGGGCGCATGGAGCAGCTCCACACTCTCGCCCCCGCCCTAGCTTGATTTTTAGGTATGTGCCTCGCCCCAAAACCAGGGCTTATTTTGGGGATAGGGCTTATATTATTATTATTATTATTATTATTATTATTATTATTATTATTATTATTATTATTATTATTATTATTATTATTATTATGAGGGATGAAGACAATAGTCTCTATTTTTTATCCCTCCAAAACTAAATGATGCCTGCTGTCTCAAAGACCTACTTGCATAAACATTCAAACTAGAAATAATTTACTTCAGATAGTTTGAGAATGAAACCATACAATTCAAGGGGAGATCTAGGATCTACCACTGATTCGAAAAAATGATTCATTTATTTACTTATTGTGTGTGTGTGTGTGTGTGTGTGTGTGTGTGTGTGTGTTTGTCTGTCTGTCTCTGTGTGTCTGTCTGTCTGTGTGTAATTTATTATTATATATTTATTATTCAATTATTTATAATAATTGTAATTATACAATTATTGTTCTTCATACAAGGGAAAAAATAGCTAGAATATCTGGCTTCTTTATGGTAATGACATTTTGCTGAAAAAATTGCCAGTAGCTTTTCCATACTAACATCAAGCTTGTTCAATCACTTGAGATCTCTTACATTCTTATGTCCTGATGGTGCCATTTTAGATATATTTAGATGAAACAGAAAGAGGGAATCTTTACCTACCTGAGCATCTTGCTCAATTAGATTTTGTTTAATCTGGCCATCAGGGTCTCTGTTAGCCTAAATGAATACAAGAAAAAGATTTATGACTCTGTGAATCAAGAGTATAAATAGTATTTAAAAATCAGTGGTTATTATGTCATAGTCAAATCTTTTATATCTGGATTCTTTCTTTCTTTCTTTCTTTCTTTCTTTCTTTCTTTCTTTCTTTCTTTCTCTTTCTTAGCAGATGCTTTGGCTTTTGAATTTCAGGTGCTCAAAGACCTGAATAAATAGTATGGCAAAGTACCCTGAACTGCCAGTGCTATTAAAAATGCAGCACAACTGCAAGCCCTGTACCCATAAAGACAGAAAGATGGAAGTCAACTCAGGACTAGAGGTAAGAAACAAAAATATCAATGCATCCATGATATTTCTGTAGTCATATTTTGAAAAAGAAAAATTCATCCAGTTAGGCATCTTGCAGCTCCAGAGCTGCATGTGACTTCCAAACCAACTCTACCCATTCACTTATCCTTCCTTTCTTCTTCCTCAAGAAAGCCCACTAGCTGCCTGCAGTATGTTTCCAAAGTCCAGGCTCAAAGATCCAAGGAACACAAGTTAATACAAGAGCAGGTCAATTTCTGAACCATTTATTTGATTTCAATCTTAAGAGCTTACTTGTAGAAGAGCTACCAGCATTCGCTGATAGTAACCAGAAGTATCTGATGTTATATGATCTTCTAAATCAGCTCCATATTCTGCAAAAAAAAACCCTTGCATTATTAAACAAAATTTAACTTATCCCTGTATAGAACATCTTGTATCAAGAAAATTGGCTAAAAGATCTAAGCCTTCTTAGCACACATGTAAGATATTTCTCAGATGAGAATTATGACCACACAAACAATGAGATTAAATAGGAGTTGACAAGGGAGTATGATGAGGAATTAAAGAATGAAAAATCATACAAGGCAAAAACTGCTCATTGATTGCTGCGTTTCCTGACTAGTACTGATTTTTTTTTCTTGATTGCTGCTATGCACTGAATGCTGCTGATTACAGACATTGCCATTCATTGTCCCTTGTATATAACAAGAGCGCTGCTTCTTACTGACCTAGCTGAAGAAGTTACAGGGTACATATATAGAGAAATCACTTCTTAGAAAGTAACTACATGAACAAAAAAACAGAGACAATCTTTTGTCTGTTTTTTTGTTCACATCCTGCACATGTAGACTGATTACCTGGAAGACAAGTTGAAGGCAATCAGGCTAAATAAAACTGTACACAAATGTGTGCATGTACATACACATACACCTTGTCTGGAATGTTGAAGAATTGAAGACAGAAAAGCATAATTATATTGTCTAAAGCACTTAAGTACACAAACTAAGCTGGAGCACCCTTGACCAATTTTTATTACAGGAAAAATTAAAACAACACATTATATTCTACAGAGCATGCACGCTGGAATTTTATAAAATCTCCACCCCACAAATACAAGTTACCTTCCTGATAAGCTTGCTTTATATTCCGGATTTCAGCAGGTGTCCGAGATGCAAGAATTTCAGTTAAGACTTGTTCATCAGTTCCTGCCCCCTGAAACCAATGTAATGAGTTCATGAAATCATATTATTTTTCTTAGTATTAACAACCAAAATGTCTTACAGTTCTACAATTCTGCTTTTATGCTGCAATATCAGATCAATTTTTTTTACTTTATAACCAAAATGTAAAGAAATACTAGCATAACTCCAATATATTTGAAATATTCAGAAAAAATACGAGATTGAAAAGTATTACTTAGCTTATGAGTAAATTTTAGATTATTATTAATAGTTTATTATGGATGAATTTATATTATTTTTAGTAATAATGTTTAATTATATTATTAATTATATTATTATTTTGCTGGTAAAGTGTTAAGATCTATCTATTTTGTAGAGTTAAAGTATGTTTGGATGGGATTTGATTGTAGTATATCTGGGTAATGTTATTTAATTTATGATTTTGTTTTTATAACCCTGTAACCAGCTCTGGGAAGTGAAGGGGGGAGGGG
>NW_015388915.1:83888-91784 GCF_001527695.2 Protobothrops mucrosquamatus
TATATATATATATATACAGATAATATGCAAAGAGCTATATTCAGACTAGAACTATATAAAGGATTTATTCTTAAACTATGCAGATTTCTTTCTTGCAGCACCTGGTCTTCCCTAAACCACTCTAATAATTGCATTAATATATTTCCATCTTCCTGCATTTAGTTAATTGTAATTTACTTATCTGCCAATTCATTTAGTTGCATCTTTGTTCTACTACTCACATACATACAAGGAATTCCTGCCAAAGGAATATATTTTAGGGATCAGTTTTTCTCTGATGTGGCATCACAAGTTAGTTTTGCTCACTAATATATAGGCAATTTTATGGATGACGACCCAATAGCAATTTATTTTCCTGCTCTGGGAATTATGGCATGAAATACAAATGCCTACCATATATTGGAAACACTTCTGCATAGAATAAATATTTTTGCAGAATTTATAGGAAAGTTTCATAACTGGCAGCTGATACAATAATGGTTATAGAAGTGGGTACAACTAGAGTAAAGAGCTGTTTTACACAACTAACAGAAAAAAACTATATTCACATAGTCACTATCCTACCATTTCTTTAGCTCACTCACTTTGGAAATAACAGGTCAGTGATATAAACCTTATCTTGGATGTGAATATAACCAAGTAATAGTGTAGTAACTAGAAGATACAAGTAGTCCTCAACTTACAACCATAATGGGGACCGGAAAATTCAATGTTAAGTAGTGCAGCCATGACTTGTGACACTTCCTGCTGGATTCCCCATTGACTTTTCATGTCAGAAGCCATCTGGGAAGGTCATAAAAGGCAATCCCATGACCAAGAGGATGCTATAACAGTTTAAAGTTTGAGGGCCATCATAAGTCACTTTTTAGTGCCATCATAATTAAGAATGGTCGCTAAACATTTCAATCTTGGCTTATTTGAGAATATTAAAGCATATAAAATGGCCGGTTTCAATAACATAGAAGAGTAAAAAACACCCAAGACTTAAGTGACAGAAAAAAATCATATTATATTAAGCATGATTAATTTTAACTGTGATTGATGAACAAGGGACAATGGCTGGGTTCACATATTGCACTAAGGAGAAGCAAAGGCAACATTATAGCATAGCACAACTTAGAAACTTGGGAAAAATGGCTAAACTTTCCAATGTGATTTAGGGGTTCAGAACTATCAGCAAGGTTGACAAGGGACCACATAAAACCCACTGGTTTTTAAGTCAGAGCATGTACATTGGTAAAGGAGAAAATGGCCCCTCCTTCAGGTATCCAGATAACTACCATTTCTCACCCTATCAGAGACCCATAAATGCACCTGCTCTTACAAAGAGATGGATGATAGCCATGAGCTCTTCAGAGAGAAACTTCCTGACAAATGTAAAGTTCTAGTTCCTGAGGTGGAAAAGTAAAAACTAGTGCAATTGGATGGGCCAGGAGAAATAATCAATGGCTGCTTGTTCTAAGCTTCAAAAGTTAAAGAGATCTAGTCACTCTGCAATCAATATTAACAGTACATTTTTAATCATTAACACAGAGTGACTGCCATAAAATACCTTCCCAAAGTTCCCTCCTGCTGCTGCTTCTGTGGCTGAGAACATAAAGAAAAATCACCTGATTTCCCATCCTACCTCTTTCTTCTGTCCAGCAGCTTATTGAAGTTATCACTTGAATCAGGTGATCAGATCCTAAGTATTAGGGGTTTTTTCCACTGACTCAGTAAGTTAAACTGTATCTATCTTCTTCCAAATATTAGCATTAAAAATCAATATTTGGCTGCAATGCTACATAGGGATTTTTGTCGAGTGACAGTATTGGCAACAAAATTACCTACTATCACAAGGTTTCATGGAATATTTTGAGTAATATTTTAACTCACATGCTGAATTTGAATGACAGCAGAAAACTGTCTACAAAAATATTAATTATCCACAACTTGCATATTATAGAACATTTTGTTACATAAGTTAAAAGGGACAGTCAAAATAATTAGGGAAGAGGAGGTGGAATATTTTATGACAGGGCTGAGAAATGTCTCTTAATTAGGAAAAAAGGTAACAAAGAAGATGGCATGTTTAAAAGGTATGCAGTAATAGAAGATGCAGAAAAGGCAGAAAGGAATTTTCCCTTTATCACTACATTAAAAACTGAGCTCATCAGGGAAGCAAACTGACAACAGTTTGGAAATCATAGTTACATAATAAGGCTGTGCAGTAATCTTGAGTCTGTGGGCAAAAAGGTTCCCTGTGATTGTGGAAAACAGTGCAACTGCTTTAATTCCAGAAAGATGCTATATTTGCACTCTCTGAAGCATTGTTTGTCTTCGAAACTAAAGTACTGCATAGCCCTATTTTATACACATATATATATATTATGTGGTGATAGCTATAACTATCTTGCAAGGGGAATTCAGTTGAATTAATCAAATAGAAGTTGCTTGCACTTATGTGCCTTTAATAACTTGGATTGTGTGCTTATTCATCATTTCATTCCACTTTATCATATTTTTTTTGCCCCAACCATCAAATAGCAATTATCCTATGAGCATCTACCCTCTACATTTATACACTTACATTCTTAGTCAATTCTTTATCGCACACTTTAGTTATTGGGATTATTCAAAGTCCCAGGTTTTGTTTAACATCACATGATTTAGAGCAATATGTAAATACATTCCGTGTATCTGATCTTCCCTTCCAAAGATACTTTTTCCCATTCAGTTTCTATATGCTGTCTTATTCTTTTTTTCGGTGTCAGTTCTCTGGGCACTGAGCAATCCTTGGTTTTTTTCCAAAATCTTTTTCTTTCTCTTTTCAATTTCATGGGTTCTACTAATCTCTCTCTCTCTCTCCCTCTTTCTCTGTCTCTCACTTACACACAGTGTCATTTTAATTCAGTAAGCAGAAGCATTCAAAATATCCTTCAAAATACCACATGATGGTTATTATCTTCAAATACAGTTTGCCTTTTTCTGTAACCATTTTGCTAATTCCTATCCTGGAGATAGATTTCCTCTTCCCCTTCTTCTTTGTATACAGTGTATTTAATTAATACAAAACAGTTGTAAGGAGTTGCTTAAAAATTGTCCAACAAAGCGGTATAAACTGAAATTCAAACATAAATGTAATTTAAAAGGTGCATTGTTACCTGAAGATTATATTTTACATAGTTTTATATCAACACTCTTATTCAAGTCCACAGGTAATGCTAAAATCTGTTGAATTAAAAGTAAATTTTATTACAATAAAAACACTATAACCAAACAGATCAATTGTCATAATTGTTAACTTCAGAATTAAAAGGAAAGATTCCATCCTAGATAAAAGAACTTTTTAATTTAATGTTGTGCCATTCATTTTACCTTAATGGCATGTTTTAATGCATGAGCATCATAAATCCGTTCAGGTCTCATCAGGGAAACTATGAGTTTCTCCACTTTGCCCGTAAGTTCAGATTTAAAGTCATCAATCATATCCTAAATGACAGAATGAAGAATGAGTAATTAATGAGAAATGCATATCAATGCCAGTCTTTCAGTTATAGTTATTGCAGTATCATTTGTATTATTAATATTCCATATAAACATATGGAGATATATACATACATTCTCTCTCTCTCTCTCACACACACACACACACACACGCATTTACACAGAAGTGAAGAGTAAGAGAAATAAACAAATAATAACCAGCCAACCAAAAACATTAACCATCATGAAATATCTGTAATATGAAAAAGCACAAGTAGAGTCACCTGCTTACCCGGCCAAATAAGGTTTTAAATTGTACTGCAATTTCCTGGCGTTGTGCATTGCTTCTGCCCATTAGAATCTTCAGGATTGGCTCTTCATCAGTTCCTTAAATTATGCAAGTTAAAATAAAATCACTCACTGAAAGAACAGCAATAGTTTATAAATGAATGTAAATGAACACATTATGTCCTTATATTTATATTCTTGAAATCATACCTTACTTGGAAAACTCTATTTTAATGTAAAGGTAGTCCTCACTTCTTAAGTGACCACAATTGGGACTGGCAACTCAATCTTTAAGCAGAGCAGTCACTAAGTGAAATATCATGATTTTACATTTTTATTTCAGCTTTCCTTTGCTTTACATTCCTGTAGAGGTCATAAATGCAAGGATTCTCTCAAAGCTACCTTTTCGTCACCACTGTTACTATGAATAATGACTAAATGAGTCAGTTGCTACACGAATAACCACACACACACACACACACACACACACATATAGTCATAATCAAAAAAGTGGAATGTATATGAAAATATTTGCATCAAAAGGAGAATTCACAAAGAAAACCAATTTGTAATATCCACCCTCTTACTTTTTTCAAGCATTGTTTTCTAACCAAAGTTGTGTGGATAATTGAGAATAATTATCAAGGCCTATGCTTCTTTTCAAATCTACTGCCTGAGCATCTTTTAAAAGAACAAAAGCAAAAACTAGCAGTAGAACTTGAAGTAATTCTGACTCACACCACATAATTAGGTAGCCAATAGGATTTAACTATGTGACAACTTTCACAACAGAAGGCATATGTATGCACCCTCATTAAAAAAAAACTCTGAACAAGATTGCACAGCTAACTGGATTTGATACTACTGATTAGCAGAAATGTTCATAGAATTTCCTCCACATTTCAACACACTATTTGCCTCAATATTCAGTATATGTGGTAGAATCTCCAACTAGACTGAAGGGAGGGGTTAAGAGGGGGCCGAGCTTGGAGTTCTTGCACTGCAGGAAGTGGAACAGGCCTGACCTTCCCTAGAATCCCTAAAATCTTATTTGACCATTCCCAAGGAAATGCAGTCAATCAGCAAGATTCTTGTAACATAGGTGACCAGCAATAAAGCTTCTGTTTGAGACTATCCCCAAGTAGTTCTGGATGCTTCAGCCTGACAATATAAATCAACATTTTAAAGAAAACATCTGTTTCCTATTCACTATCTGGCCTTCAGAATTTGTTTTGCATTAATAAAAGTTAAGCTAAAGTTAAGTCAATATTTGTTTTGTATGAATAAAAGTTAATGGCTGTCTCAGTATCTTTATTTTAACTTTTCAGGAATTCCAGTTAAAAAAACCCTAAACACCAAAACAATAGTTCTATTGTCCTGAAGAAGATTCTACATAGTAGTCTCAAGGGTGCTTTTTCCAAAAATGCCTACAGCCTGGCGTTTGATCAAAGTTTAGACACCATTTAATAATTCAGAGAAACTAGAACATGTTCAAAGAGCAACAGTGGCAACAAGAGGACTATGAAGAGAACTGAAAGACCTGGCAATGCTTTCATTTGGATTTTTATACTATATAAGGATTTGGTTTCAATGGCCTAAATGGTCCCTTCCCATTCTAATGAATGTTTTCTTATTATGTCACCCTGACCAGCTCAAGGTTGACTCAGCCTTCCATCCTTCTGGGTTAATAAAATGAAGGCCCAGATTGTTGGGGACAATTGCTGACTCTATAAACCGCTTAGAGAGGGCTGTAAAGCACTATGAAGCAGTAGATAAGTCTAAGTGCTATTGTTATCAAATTCCACTTATGCAAATGCCAATTAAAAAAATGCCAAGCCAAAGCATAAAGAGAACTTGGTGATCACACTGATATATTTCTGATCCCACCATTAGATCATTGTAAGGTTTATTTTCAATTTTATCTCATATGCAATCAGAATCTCTTGAACTTTATTTTAGCCTATCTGTCTAATGTTAACACTGCAGAAGGAAGCCAACTTTATTTCTGAACATTCCCTGAACAAATCAGTTACTGATCCAGATTATTAGGAAGCCTACACAATGAAGAATCCCTGCTACTGAAACTTCAGCCCAAATGCATGGCAGACAGGAAGGAGAGGGATGATTACAGAGAGCTCATCTTCACACAATTGTTAACTGTATGAGGGAAAAGTTTCAATAGGGTGTTATTTTGCTTCTGCTTACCCAATCCTTTCATTGCCTTGCGAAGAACTTCAGCATCAGCTCTGGCATCAAATCCAGGGAAATCTTTTACAGTACCTTTTGTATACTAGAAGGAAAATAAAATTATGTTCATGCAGCATCCTTTTAGTAACATTATAAAACTGATAATCAAGAAGCATGAGTTATAAAATCTAAATGCTGATCCCTTAGAAAATATAATCTGTTGTATATCTAATAGTAATTAATCCATATGATCTGGCACAATTTGCAAATTCGTGGTAGGATTGAAATATTGAGTACAAAGCTTTCTTATATGATAAAAGCTTGAACTCAAATATTACAAATCAGATCTGGAGCAAAGATTGTAGAATTTGGAGGTTTAGGAATCTGATCTCTAACAATCCCTTAGGAAGGCATTTGTGGTTTCTCTGTGTAACAAAATGATGTGCAGTTGTGTATGTGTTTAGGCACTCTGTTACAGACAAGAAGAAAGAACATTTCCACAGTTTACTGATAAAATAGGTGTTGAAAGTTAAAAATAATTTTCTTATTAAAAATAATTTAATAAGAAACTAGTTTAACAATAGCTTCCTGGCAGCTCTTTCATAGCACAATTATATTAAAAATAATTCATATTCTGTGATTTATATAGAAGCTATATGGAAATCAGTTATAAAGAGCTTACACCCTGAAAAAACTTTGATATCAATAAAATCAGCTAATACAATTTTGATATATAATTTATAGTTTGTCTAACCTGTATATGTAGAACATAATCCTAAATATGCAACCAGTCATTTGATAATTCTGACAAATAGTTCCAACAATTCTAAAGAGTGTTAGATTGGAGAAACTATTTTGATGAGTATGTGACATAATTAACTATTAACATACAAGAATCATGAAATAATATTATATTCTTAGACCTTCATTTTCTCAGTTGTTCACCTGAATCAGTGATAAACAATCCACAATATTCCAAATGCTGAACTTAAATTCCCAGCAGCCCCATTAAGAATGCCCAATCGTAAGTGTTGCTGGGACAACATGTCCCACAACATGTTTAGTAGAACAGGATGATTGCCTTAGTCTTAATTATTCTAGATCTCATCTCATTACAGGAAAGTGGTAGCATGAAACCTCAATATTTCAGTCTAAGGGAACGTTTTCAATATCAGTACATTTCACTGTAGAGGACCAACTACGGTACTTCCTTATTCTTAATTTCTTAGAAACTAGCTATATTCTTTATTTCCAGAAAGGAAACTCAGATATTGTTTGTTCAATTATTAAACAAATATTAAGTCCAGAATATTGTTAAAAATTAGCAAAAGGGATTGGCATAGAAAGCCACAAAAACTGAGTGAAAAGAAAATGTATAACTGCCATGTGAATATTAGTCATTTGGAATTTGGCAACAGATATATGTCTTTTGAATCCTGAAATGAATCACCATCTCCTAATGGACAGCTATCCTGACAAACAAAAACAACCATACTGATAGTTCTTATATTCTCTGGCAAGTGGAAAGAATGACTAGCCTTCCTCCCTTTGAAGAGGTACAGTATGAAGATTCATTCCAGCAGTTAGCCATCAGTTCTCTCCAGCTCTTAAATTCGGAGAATGCTGACAGCTGCTTGGTTGCAAAAATGGATGCTCCCAAGTAACCTCCTTTGCTAAATGGATGCTCCCAAGTAACCTCCTTTGCTAATCAGTTAGCTGCCAAGCACTTCACAAGAAAGGCATGTATTATTTATTTGGCCAATCAGACACTAGGAATGCCTTCTTTCCAATTTACTATAATGTACAAGCCAGATCAACTCTGACTGCCCTTCTACTGGAAAGGCTGCCAGAGACCTACTTTTCTGATGGTGGTAGGAAAACTATGAAAACAATGCTTCTTCTAATTAACAAGGCTAACCAATAACCAGGGCTGTGGAGTCGGTAGATAAATGTTCT
>NW_015388915.1:91884-114526 GCF_001527695.2 Protobothrops mucrosquamatus
CAGTTTTTCCAATGGTTTACAGCTTCAGTCTTGAACTATTGACCCTCCATTCCCTTCACTTATACAAGTGTCTCTAGTCCTGCAAAAAACATATTTACTTAATCCCTTATCAGTGAGAGGCTAGGTTACCCATGGGCGCTGCGTTCCCTGTAACAGCAGAACACAACACTATGGAAAGTATAAGTATTGCCACTCCTAATTGTGCGTTGCGTGCCATATAGTGAAGCACATGAAAAGCATGCTTCTTCACGGTCACTTAACGTGTTCGTTTTGCGGTTACGTGAGACACTGCATGCATTGGTCTTTATTCTTACAGTAGAGAAGTCATTAATTATAACTTTTTGTGAATTGGGACATTTAAACTTGCTTTTTTTAAAAAATTCCAATCTAAATTTAGTAGGAGTCGGAGTCGGTGCATTGTTTGCCGACTCCGACTCCAGGTACCCAAAATTTACTCCGACTCCTCGACTCCGACTCCACAGCCCTGTCAATAACCCAAGGAAATTAGCTGCTCTTGGCAATTTATTCAGTTATATTATGAATGAAAGCAAAAACGTATATAATCTGGGTGCATATTCTAGATGTTCAAGATGGAAAAGAAAAAATGGAATCTGATCTTCCAGCATTAAATAATTGGGTTATGTATGTCTCCTATTATTTTCATCCCTACACTTTATTGAAATACAAGTGCTCACAAATTCCAACAGGTATCACAGAGGAAACAATGTAATCACTGAAAACTACATGCAGCATTTTGCAATAAATTTCCACACATACATGGAAATACAAATAATTCCATGCAAAGAACTATCTGAGACCCTAATCTTGCAAGTAACAACGTAACTAGGATTTTGTTGTGTAAATACAAAAGGGAATCAGTTTAGTGGAATGATTAAGGTGCTGACCTAGAAATGAGGAAACTGAGTTTTAGTCCTGCTTAGACATGAAAGCCAGCTAGGGTACTTTGGGTCAGTCACTTTCTGTAAGCCCAACTCACTTCACAGGGTTGTTGTTATGGGGAACCTAGGAAGAAGGAATATTACCTATGTTCACTGCCTGGAATTACTTATAAATAAAGGCAGAATAAAAACAATCTAAAAATATATATACTAAAAAAAAGAAACAATGGAATTAATTATGTAGTTAACTTTTAGACATTTGCAAGAGAAAAACCCAATTTTTCAGGGATTGGGGTTTCTTCTGACTGAATGCCGGCCACCATACCTATGTTTCTATTAACCAGCCACCAATACAATGAATACTACTTGAAGCTGCAGGAAGAGATTTTAGATCAAATTATTTGTGAATGCTCAGGGAATGGGGAGCAAGGGGAAGTGCATGGAAGAAATGATTAGCCGAAACTCTAATTTCCAAACTAGAGCCCCTCCAACTTCATTCTACAATTTTTACCACCTATGGTCAGCATGACTGCTGATCCTTGCTGTAGAATATAATAGCTAACAAAATGAAAGCATTTGCAAGATAATGCTGGCCAAGAGCCAAAGAAAATAATGCTCCTCATTGGGAAATGTAAAGCAAACAAAAAATTAGGGTCAAATCAAACAGGATATGCTAGACAGCTAGAGTCATTTACTAATGTTTGCTTTACTTTTAAATGAAAGTTCATTGTTTTAAACCAAAGTTAAGGCAGGTGAAATACTGTAACTTGTTTTCCTTCCTTTATTCCAATGTTATTTGGGACTCATGGGGGAAATTATGTTTTAATATCTATCTTTTCCATAGAGGAAGTAAAAAGAAGATAAGAAATATTTAGAAGATAACATCAGGATGACCAAAGTCCCACACACCCACTCCCCCCCTTTTTCATCAATCAACCTTATGGGATTGGATTTTATCTTGATTAAACACATACAGTAAGTCTTTCATGAAAAGGGAGAGTAAAGATGAAGTCACTGCCTCTTTTCTCCCACCCTCTGCTCTGTGCTGACCTTGAGGGAAGAAGGCCAGTCAGTCATCCATATTTAACATACTTTGTTACCTAAGAAGCTTCTACACAAAATGAAAACCCCAGAAAGATTTTTTTTCAATCATGTAGTGTACCTATGGTTAGAGATGCTATCTCTTACATAAAATTGACTTTAACTCCATAATTCAAAGATGTACAATCTGACATCTTTGACCAAATGTCGCCTCAAGAGACATTCAACTCCTGTCAACAAATTCTAATGTTTAATATTAAAAACATAACTTATTACATGCATGAGGGCAGAATAATTACTATTTGTACTTTATTTAACTGCATTTCATCACAAATGAAAGCAATTCAAAACTCTGTCGTGTTCTGGAGTTAACTGTTTTTATCTTATCCTTTGCATGCTTCTCAAAAGCCAATTGCGTCCCATGGCCCAGGAAAAAAGCTACAAAACATTCTGAGCCAGACAACACTTTTACTCATTTACACAAATGTAAGTTATTATATTTAGTGTAATTTAGCTATTTTATTTGGGAATTGCATATATTGCCACAGATAATTCTGTGGAAAGATAGCTTTCATTATATTCTTTTCTCCATTAGCATTCAAATTAGATTCTAAAATTATTGTTATCTCTTCTATTTATTATAAACATTTAATCTTGGGAGAACCTAATTCTACCAGCTTCAAACATTTACATTCAGGCATACCACATTTTCTACAATTATGACCAATCTTTTGGTTATTTTCTATTTAACCAGAAATAGCATTAGAACAATTCAGGAGCAGCTTGAAAAATTGGTAGAGACCAAGGGCTACATTTAACTTTTGGGGCGAGTGACTGAGGATCACAAAACAGATGGATTATAGCACATACCGGTATATATAGACAGGTTAAGTCTGAGTACATTACTTAGTTTTAATTACAGCGCAGCTATTTTGGATCATATATTTTTCTTCACTCGAATGTCAGGAAACTGTAGAGCTCAATTTAGAGATGTTTCCAACAGGTTCGAAAGGGACTGCTGAAGATTCACAAAGTCCTGAGCACAGCCTGACCACACCCAATTTAAAGCGCTATGTCAAAAGCGGCAAGTTCTTGCTTTCCTAGTCCATGTATTTTGAGAATCATCTAAAATTATACATTTATTGCTAAAACCAGAATATTTATATCTCCTTTGTAGTTTTTTTGAAACGACATAAACAATTTCCTATTTGCAGCTACTATGGAAACAATATTGTTAGAAGGGCAGGTGAAGGTTAAGAAAACTCCAATTACAAATTAGCAGGTAAGTAATGTAGAAGGGAAGTTATTCTAGGTATCAGGAAGTGGCACTACAATGTAACATAAGACTAAGCATATATAAGATTATCTTAACTGCAGTTAAGACTGAAAGATTACATTACCGGCCTACTCATTTCTCATACCCCATTTTATTTTTGATGGATTTCTTTGAATATTGCATCTCCAAAATAAACATGATGTAGGAGATGCATGGAGACCCTCCACTTGATGTTCTGTTCATTTCTTTAGGAACTTTTTTAGGACAAATGGATGAGAAAAAGAAGCCTTTTCAGTCTGTCTAGAAATCTCACTCTATTTCCTAGACTGCAAAGCAAAATGTTAGGAATCCTGTATCCTTCTCCCTTTGTGAAGAAAAAAATGGGTAGGAAATTTAAAAATGGACAGAGAGAAACAGCTCTCTGGTGTGTTTAATGGGAAAGCAGACTTTGAGGAAACAATTCTAAATACCAGTAGTTGGGCGTTTTTTCAAAATCCTCCAGTAGCAACTAAAACTAGAGACAAAAGGCTACTTTCAAAAACATTCATATGATTGTTTGTGAACACCTACATAATGTCCTGTTTAGTTTATGGCAGGCATTTTTAAATTTGTGTACTATAAAAGGGGAAAAACATTTATAAATATTAAAAGCTAGTTGAAAGAGTGCATTTTTGCATTTTTTTTCTTCATTTCCATTAACACTCATTTTAAAAATATTGCTGGGGCAGAAAATGCAAAGTATACCCACTTGAATTGCTTTAAAATACGAAATATTAAGATTCAGAACATAATTATACAAAAAAATTAATGACTTTTGTGTCATAACATATTGCCATTTGCAGTGCTTTTTTTGTAAAAAAAAAAAAAAGTGCTGGAACTCACACACGTCATACAACTTGTCTTGCCTACCCTACAAGGTTCCATCCAAAAAAGGTGCTGGAACTCCGTTCTGGGCGTTCTATGAGAAAAAAAGCCCTGGGCATTTGTATCAAATTAAGATCAAAGTATAAAAGGAACCATTAAAAGATACTACACCTTTCTTAAGAAGACTTCCAAGGACTTTAAATAATTAAATCACCATTTCTAGGTACAGTAAAAGCAAAACAACATACTGTATTTTTCCATGTATAAGACGCCATTTTTTCCTGCAAATACTCTGTTCAAAACTCAGGTGCGTCTTATACATGAAAAAATAATGGTGACCTCCGCAGCCCAGGGCATGCGGGTTCTTTACATGCCGCTGCCATGACGCCTGGTGCAGGAGAATATCGCTGGCCCAAGATGCCACCTGGATGGGGAGAGAGCCGGCCCGAGATGCCGCCTGGTGCTGAACAAATCTGGTGGTTTGTTTAATATTTAAAATGTTTATTTCTGAATTTTTGTTTAGAAAATTGGGGGCCGTCTTATACAAGGGTGCGTCTTATAGATGGAAAAATACAATAATAGCAACCCTACCAAAGTTAAACATATAAAAAATCAAGAAATTGAGAGTTTGCCAAGCGAAACTGTTTTGGCTGCCTGCCTAGAATAATGATATAAAATTATAAAATGCAAAGGATCAAAGATAAAAACAATTAAAGTCACTAGGTCCAGAAGAAGAGGAGGGAAAGGAGGTTGTTTGACTTCTACTAAAATATACATTCAATACAGAGCAACAGAAGAATAGACTTATCTCCTAAGAATAACTATCAAAACCTTTTGTAACCTACGTTTACACATAATGCTACTTTTAAGGAAATAAACTGATCTTAGTTGTTTAACAGATTATCAGAATACCCCATACATTTAAATAAAAATTTAATTTCCCTGTAGAATTAGCAATACAGAAGAACATAACTGTGGTTTCTATGGCACCAGTGTCCCAGGAGCAGTACTGAGTTTCATAAGGGGTTTTCCTGCATTTTCATTCCAAAATAATATTAGTTATCTAAACTTCCTACTTCAATGTATTAAATAATAGTCTTGAAACTACTATCAAGCTAGTCTCCATTTCTATTCCAATCCAACGCTGAGTATTAGAAATCTAAGATTTGTAAAAAAAAAATGGATCAAGATTTCAGACTATTTGTTCCATCATATCTACTGACATGTTATCCTCTGCATGTTCCCACTGTCCAGCCGGTAATACAAGTAGTCCTCATTTAATAACCAGTCACTTAGCAACAGTTCAAAGAGCATATGACCAGTTCTGGAGTTCTAATAGCCACAACTCCAATACCACCTGTGGTCATGTGATTGCATTTTGGATACTTGGCAATTAGCTTGCATTTATGGCCATTTGAAGCGTTCTGGGGTCATAAGATCACAATTTCTGGTGTTTATTTTCACTTTCAAGCAAAAAAAACACCCATTGAATAAAATGGGTTCCTTTAATGGCCATTGTGTTCATTTAACAACCATGATGTTCACTTAAATACTGCCACAAAAAAGGTCAAAAAATCATGCAAGATCACATGGTGACCCACTTAATTACTGCCACAATTTATGATGATAATTCTGGGCTCAATTACAGTCATAAGTAGAGGACTCTCTGTAGCTCTACTTCTTCACATGGCCAGACATGTCTGAAGAAAAAAAACTCATGCATTTTGCTTGGCAAGATTACTTCCTTCATGTAAATTGTCATCCTAATTAACAATGATAAAGCAATCATTGTTAATTAATCAGATCAACACAGGTTGGCTTCCCTTTAGAATTTTTATGCAACATACCAAGATTGGAAGGTAGAAAAGGTGTGGATTCAGAGTTATGCATTGCTTCATTTCATACACAGGCTTTATAATATAATTTTAAATTATATTATGAATATTATTTATAATTTCTGAAAGTTTCTAATTCCCACATCCTCATAAACATTCCAATAACAGTTTCTATTCCCTCAATTCAGTGATTGAACTTTTTAGCAAACACAACTGACAGATGTTCCATATTGCATCTATCAAAGTAGATAGATTATATAATCTATTAAAACTCATGATGAGACAAAGAGCTATACTTATACATTTGAAATAGTTTAGTTATTTCAGTTCAAATCAGTTTCTTTGCTACTTAGACATTTCTCTGGGGTTATGAAATGAATTTAGGATCCATTTAACATAATCTACACAATAAGTGTTCAGAGGAGTTCATTTGTTGAACCACTTGTAAAGCTATCTTCAATTTGGAACTCTCCATTATGTTGAGCTATAACTGCCAATGTCCACCCAACACAAACCAAGTTGGTTGATATGAATTTTCACAACTCTAGACCAAAATCTGGAGGCCATCAAGTTAAAGAAGGTCCACATAGGATCCAGAAAGTGTACAATCTGAAGTGAGCTATGCCTGAACAGCATCAAGCTGTGCAGGCATTTAAAAGTTAGAGCATTTAACTTTTATAAAGTAAATGACATTTGGGACTTTGAATCATACTATGAATAACCTCAGTTCCTCACATTCCAGGTTATCATTTTTGCAAACTTCAAGAAAATTCTGTAAACTTACTTCAGATTTAGTTTGATTCAAAAATATTTAAATATATTCAAAAAGATAATTTGACTTGTAAAAAAAGGATATAGAACAGGCAATCCAATACAAAAATGCAAAAAATTCAAAAAGAATGAAAAGGAAATTTATTATGTAGTTATTTGTTCACCCTTTCACTGCTAAAAAGAAGACACACCAACTCATAGCAAAAATTTGCAGTGCAAGAAAAAGTTGGCTAAAAGAATGGAAAATGGAAGAAAAGCTTGACGTGGAATCATTTGAGCAGGATGAGATCATCCTGTTCCCAACTTGGCTCTTCAAATATTTAGATGAATTTGCCCAGATCAAATCAGCATAGAGTTACAAGAAAAACAGAGAGGAAGAAACTGTTCTCCTATATCCCCAAACAGGGATTTCTTATTCCCAGTCATTTATCTTCAGAGTAGCTGACAAACGATAAGAAAGCTAACTGGTTGGACTAGGAATTCTGGGAGTTGTAGTCCCAGCACAGCTGGAGATTATCACATTGAGGAATACTAATGTAAAATGTCATAAGTGCAGGGAGCAGAGCCACCAGAGTTGAGTCAGAACTTAAGGGAAAAAAAAGTGGGTAAAAAAGTTATTCTTTTCTTAAGGCCAAACGTTCTTTTGGAATTTCAAGCTAACTTTTTTTTTTTTAACTATTTCGCAGGAATTGCTGTGGGAATCAAACGAATGACAGGTCGCCCTTCGGGGTTTAGGGATCGCTGTGGGTGAAGAAAGTTCATTGGAAAAAATGCACCACAAAATTGTCTTGCAAAATGGCGGGGAGCGTTACAATGTATTTATATGTTCATCGAATTGATCGGCTTACTTTCCAAAATGTGTTCCGCCCTCTTGCAACTTAGTTTTAAAATTACACAGCGAGGAGAAAGCAAGGCGGGACTTACCTTGGCCATGGCTTCGGGGGATCGTTTAGGCGAAGAGCAAAAGCTGCAAGGAAAAATGAGGGACAGGGTTACGCTTCGAGAGTTCCAAAGAAAGACAACAAACACCGCTACCCAGGAAACAAGCCTATAAAGCCGAAAAAGCAGGGCAGCTCTCTTTGGCTTCCTCCGAGCAGCTCCGATCCCGGAGTACCTCAGTAGGCACCCCCTCCAAATCGGGGGGGGATCTCTGCTGAACCCCAACTTTCTGCCACGGGCAAACGCCCGAGCACTTTCTCCTGCCGCTTTTCCACGCCCTGTTGCTCCAAGCTGGGATCAGCCAAGGCCTCCGAGATAGAAAGACCGATGCGCGGAGCAATAAGAGCGCTCCGCGATGGCTTCCTCCGCTCGATCTTTCGCTACTTTCTAGCCTCAGTTTTAGCTTCCCCAACTAACTGGGGCTCGGAAAGCAGCCCCCGCCCCCGGTACGCACCGCAGCCTTAAAATGAGAGGGCGAAGATGCGAGACGCGACCGCCACTCGCGAAGCAACGGAAATGGACAGAGTTGGAGAAAGTGCGCGTCGCTCTCGCGGCCTGCCACACCCTGCGCTCAGATTCTCCCCGTGGCTCCCCGCTGGAGTCGGTCGTGGTCTTCCTGCCTGGAGCCCCACCCCGGATTACTCTGCTACTCCTCGGCACGGCGGGCCCTGGGTGTCTCTTTCCTTTTCCTCCCGGTTCAAGTTATTACGAAAGTCGGGGACTTAATAATGGGCGGATGCGCGAGACGAAGCTCTTTCTGGGTCATTATTGGTCCTATGCAGAACGGTTGCTTTACACCCACCGCTTGCACAATTAAAGTAACAAAGGGCAGTTGTTATAGTTGCAGCTGTCCTGTGATAAAAGTCTCAGTTCAGGGGCCGCAGTCGCCCTACAAACAAAGGCATTCTTTGTTTCATCGTGGTAAAAATCATACCCTGACTCATTCACACAATGGGCTACATCAGGGGTAGTCAACCTTGGTTCTTTTATGACTCGTGGACTTCAATTCCCAGAATTCCTGAGCCAGCTTAGCTGGCTCAGGAATTCTGGGAGTTGAAGTCCGCGAGTCATAAAAGAGCCAAGGTTGACTACCCCTGGGCTACATCTATCTGGCTGGGTCCACACAACATTTTCAGACACAAATAATGAAATTGGCAAAGCTGTGAGTTCAAAGAAATTCACTTCCTAGTAAATGGTTATAAAGAAGAAAGATCCATACTGTATCTGGTCTAAATAAACCAAAGGATTTGCCTATGGAAATCTGTTCAAACAGGCGAGCTGTTTCTTTGAACAGAGTGAGGTAGTTACCTTAAACTTTTGACTATTTTAGTTATTAATCATAAATAACCAAAAAGTATAATTTCACCAGTAGGTTTGTGCGGAGTTAAATGTTCAGTCTGGTGGGTCAAGATAACTAAATAGATCTTCAAAAATATGGAAACTGTTGCAGGTGATTTGTTCCTTCCTCTTGAAGTTATGCCATTTTCCACCCATTAAAACCAAAGGTCTTTTGAACTATGTAGTTTTTCTGCACCATTTCAGAAATGAAATTCATAAATAAGAAAAACAGATTTTATGTGTGCAAAAATATTTCTGTCTCCAGAAATATTCCAAGTTTTTTAAATTGCCATTTAAAAATAAAAATGATGAAAGTAAACCGTGTAATAAAATTAGGACAACTGAGAACTGGCCTTAACATTTTTAAAATTCATAGAACCTTGGAATTCCTTTGAGAGCTTTCTGATAAAACAAAACAGAGAAATCTGTATGCTGCAGAAACTAAGGTGAATTAATCCAAATACTCTTTGAAATCTCTAAGGTAGAACTAAGGGAAATTCCACATAACAGCTGAAGTTCTGTGCTGCTCCCAGCTATACTGGGAAAAAAACTTTTAAAACTTCAATCTAGAAGATAAAGGTTTGTTGGCAAAGAGGTCAGGCTGCTGCTCAAGGCAGACTGGACCCATTGCAGACCCTGATTAGCAGCCCTTGCCCTGATTCTTAACCATCCCATCCATTTTAAGCAGGTATGAGTGTGTCTATCAGAGTTCCCCTTCTACTTTTAGGGATTGTTACCTTCTCATTAGTCCCCATTCTTTTCCTGGTTATCCAGATGTTTGCACATAGTGATGGTTTCACATGTTTTTCCCATATTCTGTCCTTTAGCCCTTTCCTTCTTTTTTCCTTATGTATGTATGTATATATTTTTCTTACCATTTCACACTACAGTATTTAAAGCAAATGTAATATGCTGACCGGAAGCACTACATTGGAGGCAAAAGTCAACCTAACCTTCCTGGCTGGACATTGAAATCCAATGTAATTGATGAGTATTTATATGGGAAAGGTTGTTATGAATAAATAAGCACCCACCATGGTATTCCTGGGCATTATCACTATCCCCTTCCTGAATGCAGGAACAGATCAGGTCCTCCCAGTCCCCCCCCCCTTGCAAAGTTTTCCAAATTTCATTCAAAATTGTTTTTATATCCGTGTTAATTTGAATCCTTTACAGTGGACGGTCTTCAACACCTGGTTCCAAACTGACAGATGCAATTCAGTTGGTTGCAGTGCCTGCCAGGCCTTTTTTTTCTCAAGGGCTGGTCACTGTCCCATGCAACCATTTCATCCTGGGCTGCCAAGACTGCTGTTCTCTGCTGATTGGCAGCTGCCAAATAAATAATCTTGTTGTTGATTTAACAATGGGCTGTTAAGTCAATGACCTATCCTCACCACTTGAAGGGCATGCTTCATTCAGTCCTTATATCTCTTAGTGGGCACCCTTTTGGATTCTGTCCAAGCTGAATGAAGCATGCTCCTTTGCCCAGAGTACTGCAGACCTTTCCTTTTCTTCCCTTCTTTTTCATTTTCTTTTACATCTTCAAATGGCAACAGGGATGTTGCTATTTTGTTCCTATGATATTCCTCCTTGCTACCAAGTTTCCATACACCAACAGAAGAGAAAAAAAAATATGAAAGAACGATCTTATCTCCTGTTGCTTTGAGCCGCAGAGCCAGGATCATACCACAAGAGGGGGAAAACAATCAAAGCAACAAAAAATGATTAAAGCAATTGATACTATCAAAGATAATTTGCAGAACAGTGTGTAATTCTATGCATTCAAACATCTGGAAAGGCAGTGGCAAGAACCTAGAATAAGTGGAAGAAGAACAATACCTCAGTGGTGGGCCTAGGCAGGCTGGTTCACACAAGATCCAACCAGCAAGGTTTACTTTCTCTAGATGGGTGAGAAGGGCAAATAACTGGAGAATGACCCATCAGGTCCTTCAGTTGCCATAGTTCTAAGTGAGCACCACCATGGCCCCTTACCACCCCACCACAGTCTGAAGTGGAATTTCTGAAGTTGCCTTACAAAGCAGGTGGGAGCACAAGAGAGACCAGCAGCTCAGGCTGCAGTATGGAATTGCCCAGAGCCTACTTTCTGGTTAGTCACCCATCACTGTATTTAGCTTGGCACAGTACATATTGGTGGCAATAACAAATTGAATCTGGCTACTTTTTGGAGATATTAATAGACCGATTCAAGAATAGAAAATAAAATATTTGCTTTACAGGACAGGGCAGTGAAAGGATAATTGTTAGTTCAGAATGCAGATGGCATAAAAAGAATAGCACAATAATCATAGACAATTGTTTCAACAGTTTATCCATTCAGGAACAAAAACAAAGATGAGTTATTGCTATATTTTCCCTCAAATATTCCAAATGGCAAGTAAAATAAAAGCTTTTCTGTTGGACAAGTCTTCAGGTATGGAGAGAAAAATCAATAAAATGGTCTCTACTGTGGTGGTTCAAGGCCTTAAGACTGTTTCTCAATGCATTCACTTCAAAGATCTCTGACCCCAGTAAGGGCTTTTTCAGGCCCAGACATTTTCAAGAATGGACCTGAGAGACTCCAGTGAATAGTTTTTTATTACATCTTTCTTCCAAGAGGCATTAGATCTATTGGTAATGATGGACTTAATCAGGGACTACCCAAAAGACTAATTTCATCCAGAAATTTAATTTGGAAAATCTCATATAGTTCTCCATGAAGGCAAAGATGAACTCAGGAATGTATTATCTACATATAAGGAAAGTTTGATAAGTTTCTTAGAATTTGAACTGTACAGTTTCTGAAGCACTCCAATCTTTGAGGCAACAAAAAAATATGCAAAGTACAATGAGAGCCCAGCAAATCAACCCAAAAATTTATTAGTAGCTGTTGGAACAAAATTATTAACAAAATTACTTAGAATAATAGAAACCATCTAGACATGGACTGAAATATCATGGAATTGATACAACAATACACTGGAAGATTTTAAATAACATTCCAAATATTTTTTAAAAAAACTTGATCTGTTTGATTTGAAAGCCATTAATTTGCCATTTATTTGGCAATTTGCAAACTGTTAGCAAACAGAAAACCTTTACTTCTATAATAGTTAATTCCAAGTTCTTTTTTATGATAAAATGTTGCAAATCCTCTCAAGTGTCACCAGAGATCAAGCTAGGTTTCTGAAACAATAACTGCACCATCATCATAAAGTAGATAAGAGTTATTGGCTAAATTAAGAGTAATATTCTTTTTTGATAGAATATGCCACAGCTTGACACCCTACATGAAAGTAATTGTCATTGTGAGACCTCCCGTGGCAGCATGTCTAACCTGCGGGTAGCTATTTGTGTGCATTATCATGATCAACTACAATAGTTGTCAGCTGATAGAGGGGCTCCCAATTTTCTCCACAACCTCACCCTAGCAGTGAAAAGCTTTCTGGGAGTCAATGAAAGTGGCATAAAGACTGAATGTGTGCCACACTGAAGCCATCTTGTTCCTTGTTCTAAATCTCCTCTTAATTAACTAATCAAGTACTGAATTGTATGTAGCAATGTTCAGTGTACAGTTTGCTGGTGATACTTAGCAGTAATGTTATTTGCTTGGAACAATAGAGGTCAGTTGTCATTGCATTCTTCAGGGATAATTTTTCTCCTTCCCAGTCTAGTCTTCAGTTTGGGGATTTTCTGGCAGTATATCATTACAATATTAATCAGGTCCAACTAGTTTTAGCATTTCTGAAATCAGCCAAGATGAGCTAGGCTTTGTTGTTCTTCCTCCCTCTCCCTCCCGAATATAATTGCCTTTTAAGAAAAAGAATGCACATAAAGTCCATATAAATATATGAGACTGCATCTGAGAATAAAGTTCATAAGCTGAATACGTTGAGAACATTAATGAAAGATGGTAGATAATTTATTGATTGGTTACATAGTACATTTTCCTCACTGGGGAGAGTGATTATCAATGATGTTCAACATGCATTCTTGCAACAATATATGTATACCCTTGTTTGGTTTCTTACGTTGTCTATGCTTTGTTTTATTTCGACCCATTTTTATGTGCATACAAATAAATTCAAATGACATACAAGTTTAATAACTTAATATTAAAAATAAAGAAATGGGATAGCATTGTTACATCAAGTGCCTCCATACAGAAAAATATATGATATCCTGTGATATCCACAATTGCAAATAGCCTCAGAAAGAGTTGCTATGATAATTAAAATTGGGGCAATTACATGATAACATATATTTTAACAAACGTTGACAGTTGTAGTGTCTAGAGGCAGTGAAATAACTTGCATCATATATTAAAACGTAAGTCCCAAATAGCAGCATTTGCATGCTGACATCATTTTACCTCTTTTGCCATTCACAAATATTACTATTTTGACCAAAAAGAGATTTGCAGACAGTGAAGAATAGATTCAATGAGAGTTCATCATTTTTTATTTATGTAATAAAAAATCTTTTGTAATAGACTATCATCGTTTTGTATACATTTTGTTTTAGAGAGAAAAGTGAGGATGCTTGAAGCATTTATATCTCCCCTTAACATTGTAGAAATGTTTTTACTCAAATGAGAAAAGAACAATATTTATGTATACAATCTTTTATTTAAAAATACTGTGTATTGTTATTTCTTTTTTTGCATAAATAAAGACAAGAAACCCTGAAGTTTTAGCACCACTGAATTTTTGTTTCTTTAATTACTACAGATGCATGTACAAGTAGAATTCATACATCTAAAATTTACTGAAGTTTCTTTCCAATAATTTATATTATTGCTGCTATAGATTGATTATATTTCATTCATTCTTGTATCCACATTTCATAAACATTTTGTATTTGCAATGATATAAAACATTTGAGCAATTCTTGTATTAAATTATCTGGTTTATCTTTCTTAATTGTAATCAAGTTATTTTTTCCCAAAATCCTCTAATTTATTTCCAATATCATAAGAGTATTAAAAAATTCTTTCCTCAGAGAATGCTATTTTAAAAATAGACTTTCTAATCTACTTATTACATGTATTCTATTGCTTTTAGATCCTTTTTGTTTTTGTTTTTAAACAGTGATGCATATTCATACTAGATCAACACATTCACATAGAATAACTATTTCCCAATCAATTTTTGCATGTTTTATATATATACCAAACCAAATGTCAGACATAACAATCTGTAAAATAAAATAAGATGAACACTATATCATTTCACAGGATTGTGTAAAACATTGCAATCATGCATCTTACAAGTAGTAAACACAGGAAATATCCCACTTCCATATAATGCAGTGGATATTTTTAATGAGTTTAATAGATTATCATAAAAGCTATTAAATAAAAGGGGTACATTTGCACATATATAAAATGTTTATTTAATTCACAGATATCCCAGCCCATTCCCAATTTTTAAATTCATTCTTGAGTGGCTCTCCCCAACATAATATCTTTCCATAACTTCCCAGCAGAAGAAGGCTATTCTTAAATTTGATAAAAAGTGACTTTTTCTCAAAGAGATTACCATTATTATTGTCCTTAACAGTAAAGCTATGTAGCAGTATAATTATAAAATTCAAACTGAACAAACATTGAAAACTCTGCATAGTGTTTATTTTTTAAAATGTTCCAGCTTAATGGACCTTTTGGAATAATGTGTAAATAGAACATTCTGTTCTCTTTATTATTAGTGATAAAGATCAGTGCTTTTTAAGCTATTTGTTCTTATTTCAGACTCAGAATTTGCAGAAAGATAAGTGCACAAATTACAAGAGAATACAAATTTTATTTATAGAAACAAAGGAAGGACATGAATGAACAAAGATTTTGATATCTGAAATTTCATTCTGGTTTTTCATTTACTTTAACAATATCTAACATTCAGGCACTGTTATAGTTATATCCCAAAGGAGTACCTGATCAAATTTGTAGTAAGAGGAAGAGACTTTTATTTATATGTAAATTTAATTGATATTGTTTATTACTTAGTCATATTTATCTCATTCCACAACCATTATTGATTATTCCATGATTTGTCTATTCTCTAAAGACAGCTATCTTTTTATCCAGGTTCTCTTTTTTTTTGTTTTTTCCCCAAAAAAAGCAATTTAATTATATCTTTGTTTGCTTGTTTCAAGAACAAAGTGGCCCAGCTTCCAGTTCTAGTGCCAAGCAGTATAGGAGATCCATCTATAAATAAAAGATAATCTCATCTGAGCAAAAGCATTAACATTATATCTTGTGTAAATTAGCAGATTGGCAAAACTAGGCAAATTACATCAGGGCAGTCACCATGCATACCATACTCCAGTTCCTAAATAAAGAGAAGCAGTGAAAAATTGTCTCTCTCCCCTAATACCTAAATTGTATTCAGAATTGATAACAACATCTGGCAGAGTTGATAATAATATTTGGCAGCCTTGAATTGGCTTAACCTATTAATAGAGAAGGTGTTAGAAGAATTGAACCAAGCGTTTCTCTCCTCAGAAAATTATTTGATAGTTTGGAGAAGACTGGCATAATACTGAAGTCAAATTAAATTGCATTCCATATACAAAAGACAGCCAGGTTAATAGTTAGGTCTTAGAGTGTACTACTTGGGAATAGCAAGCTAGTTTAGGGAATACCTGACCTCAGAAAGTTCTGTCCCCCAGAGAGGATAGTGCAGTGGTTCTCAACCTGTGGGTCGGGACCCCATTTGGGGTCGATCGACCATTTCATGGGGGTCGGCAAGCAAGGCTGTCCGCCATTTTTTTGTCCGCCATTTTTTTCCCCCTTTTCTGGCAGGTGCCGTACCTCCCTTGGGCTGGGCCAGCTGGTGGTCAGCCTGCTCCGTCTCTGCCGCTTGCCAGCTACGCCTCGGCCGGCGCAGGGGGCGGAACCACGCATGCGCGGCGCTCCCGGGCAGGGAAAGTCCTCGACTTACGACCGGTTGGGTAGTCCTCGACTTACGACCGGTTTAGTCCTCGACTTACGACCAGTTTAGTCCTCGACTTACGACTGGTTTAGTCCTCGACTTACGACCGGTTGGGGTCGCGGCATTAAAAAGGTTGAGAACCACTGGGATAGTGGCTGTTAACAGTTGCCTTTGGAAGGATCCACCCAACTCCAATATCTGCCTTTTAAGATTGGTAGAGGCATTCCTCCAATCTGGGAGATATAAAGAGAGGATAAATCCCAAACTTAATCTAGGTCTCAAATCATTAAATCTGTATTCTCTATTGAGGCTGCCCAATCAGCTCTCTTTCAAACTGTTGTGAGGCTAAGGAGCTGGGTTCCAAGGCAGGATGAAAACCCAATTTCAATCTTGCAGCTAACTCAATATTCAGTTGCAAACAATGGACTCCCTCAGCAATCTTTAAACAAAGAATAATCCTCTTTTGTAACATTCCTGAATTTGAAAGCATCAGGACAAAGATGCAACCAATTAATTATACAAATGAGCTATTCATAAGAGTCCCAAGACTGTATCTCCCGAAGACTAGTTTACAGCAGGATTGCACAAAGATTTTAGAGCCAAGACTATGTTTGCATTTGAGCATGCCAGGAACTGCAGTTTAAACTGCTAGTGGGGAAAGAAATTGGTGGAACCATGATATAAATTTAATTTAATTTAGTTGGCATTTCCAGTATATGTAATGAGAATTAATACATTTGAATGAAATACAATTATTTTGCTTATTCCTTAATGATTTGGTGATCGTAATCTCTTGGAAGTTTTCTGGAGGCTAGGCGTTACATAATGTCTCTAAACTTATATTCCCTTCATTCACTATAATATTGGAGAATTACAGGAACAGAAGTCCAACATATCTGAAAATCAGGTGCTTGATGAAAGATAGTTAAAATATCAAGAAATTGCTGCAGACCCTGTTTGTCAAGTAATTTCTACTGGTGAAGTCCAGGAGAAGAGTCTTCTCTGCCGTGGCTCCTGCCCTTTGGAACATTGTGCCCCACAGTGAACCCCACCCACCCTTTGGACCTTCCATAAAGGCTTGAAGACCTGGCCTTGCCAGTTGGCCTGGGGCCCCAACACTGTAAATTATTACTATTATTATTATTATTATGAGTATTTATTGCTTCAATGTTTCATTGGCTATTAATGCTTGTAAGCCATGCAGAATCACTTCTCGCCGAGATGGGCAGCAAACAAGTCTAATGAATAAGTAACAAAGTAAGTAAGTAAAGAAGTAAGCAAAATATTACATGCTATAGTACTTGGAAAATACAGAGGGAATATTAAAGGATGAATTCAAAATGTCTTTTTTTTATTTGGCTATTAATATTTCAATTTTATCATGTAAGCCAGTTTCAAGGTAATATTACCAGTACAAGTCAGGATACAGGTTTTAAATAATTAATTTCACTCCATTTCCTCTTAATTTAATGTAAATAAAATTAACTAATCTCTTGCTTTAAAAAAAAGTCATTTTTTGAGCGCCCTTTAGTTATCAATTAATCAAGAAGCCTTATCATTCTACTTATTTTACCTTGTAATTTATACTGTTTTTTATCATTTTCCTGCATTTGGTCAATATTTTTCTAGTCATTAGTTGCTGTTAATGATAAGTAGCAGCACTTACTGTGAGGACATTAGAGCCAAACAGACAACTGACTATTTTTTTTTTTTTTGCAACTTTTGCTTAGAGCTGAAATGGACCAATCATCTCATCTACCATAAACCAACACTGATTCTTTGTTATCACTGTTTGTTTGTCTAGTCATCTCCAGATTGTCGATCCATTAATTCACTTGAAAAAGGTCTGAGGTTACAAAACCGTATTTGTTATTTCATGTAGCAGGCAAAACAACTGCCATCCTAATCATCCCAAAGAATATTCTTTCAAAACAATCATCAGATGTTCCTTTAGTCCCTTTATCAAATCAGAAGTTATTTCATCTGCCATACTGGTAGGCATTATTCCACAGTTGCTCTTTTAATCATTTTTTAATTTATATTGTTATTGATGGATACAAATTATTACATTATCTCATTTTATTGGAAATTTACCATATTAACTGTATATAGTTTTACCTTAGCTTATTTGCTGCCTTTAAAATATATAATATAAACCACACAGAGAGAGATACACATATGTATACATACACATGATACACAATTCATAGGTTTAAAATGCTTATTAAAGAGATCTTCTGAGACTCTCCTTAACAGAATCTACTTAGTAAATACGAAGTCATATTTTTGATAAGGGAGGGAGGGAGGGAGGGAAGGACGGAAGGACAGAAGGAAGAAAGGAAGGAAGGAAGGAAGGAAGAAAGGAAGGAAGGAAGGAAGGACAGAAGTTGGGAGGAGAATGTACATATTGCAATTCAACATTAATGTGGAAGCAGATTGTAGTTCAGGTTGACTATCTCATAGCATGGAAGTCCTGGGGAAGTAAACAGGCATTAGTTTAAAAAAACATTACAATTACCATAATAGCTAAATAATCAGAAATTCCCTTTTATTTTCATATCCCATCCATTAATTGAGGGCCGTTATGAAAACAAAACACTAAACATTAAAGCCCTTTGTTCAATCCCACAACTGTATACAAATATGTTTTATATTATTTCTGCATGAATTTCACACTGGATTTCCACGTGGGCTTCATATCTGAATTGGTTACATTCTCAAGTTGCCACAAATACCTCAGAAAATGTTTAATAAGACTTGGTTACAATCATCCTGTGGTTGCAGATGTAAAACCCTTATGGTATGGGCTTCTCTTATTATTTTTGCAAATAAGACCAACATCAATATGATTGCGAATATATCCCTGGAACATAGGTTAAGGATACAAACAAGCTTCATGGTTATATCCTAGTATTAACAATCTATCAAGAAATCAGAAACTGTAGATTTTCCATGCATAAGGTTTGCCTTAAAACACAAGACATTTATACTTGGTACACTGCAATAGATTTATCAGCATTTGAATTAGTCTTAGAAAAATTAAATTACTTTCAAGCAATATAGATCAAAGTTTTTGAAGTTTATTATATAATTTCTAGGGCACGACAAGAAATAACAGGTTGAAGTTCATTAAAAAAAGATCCAACCCACAACTAAGGAGAGATTTCCTGACAGTGAGAATAATTAAGCAGTGGAATGGCCAACCAGTGCTCCATCACTGCAGGTTTTCAAGAAGAGACTGGACAGCCATTTGTCTGGAATGGTATAGGCCGGACTCCTGCTTGAGCAGGGGATTGGACTAGTCACTAGAACAGGGCTTTTCAACCTTTTCACCCATTGTACCACTTTTAGAATATGGCAATATCCGAGTACCACTAGTCCCCTCGCTAGTCCCCTAGCAAGGTGTCAAAAACTTGATGACCAAAAAAAGGAAAAAAGTGATAAAGTACAGGTAGTCCTCAACTTATAACAGTTCACTTAGTGACTGTTTGAAGTTACGATCACACTGAAAAAAGTGCTCCCCAAGGCACAGCCGAGCAAGACACCTGCCTGCCCACCCGGCGGCACTCTTCTTCCTGTCCGAGGTTTTCATTGTTGTGAGCATTTCTGTTGAGGATTGGCAGCAGGGGTGCCACCCCATCTGCTGGGTGGTTCAGAAGGTTTTGGTCACTTCACATGATCCTGGGACACTGTGACCGTCATAAATATGAATCAGTTGCCAAGCATCTGAATGTAAATCACAAGACCCTGGAGATGCTGCAACATTCCAGCTGATCGGCACTTCTTCTCCGCTCAGCAGAAGCGCCAGGATCAGCGCCGTGCTCCAGCTGGAGCCTGGCGCTTCCGCTGAGCCCTGACAGTCCCGAAGAAGCGCTGATCCTGGTGCTTCCACTGAACCCTGACAGTCCCGAAGAAGCGCTGATCCTGGTGCTTCCGCTGAGCCCTGACAGCCTTGCAGCTCCAGCCATTTCTCGCTCAGGCTTGTGCGGTGCTGCCACTGGTTCAGCTCATTCCCCTCCCCCGCTACCACTTTTCTAGGATGGTCGCGTACCACCTGCCAGGTCCCAATGTACCGCAGGTGGTACCCATACCACTGGTTGAAAAGCCCTGCACTAGAAGACCTCCAAGGTCCCTTTCAGCCCCATTATTCTATGTTATATGTTCTAAATTACTATGCAATTTATTAATTGCTGTTTTTGTTTTGTTCCTTTAAATCTATTGCATTGTATCCATTAATTCTATTGCTTTTAATTACTATGCATAATCAAATAAATTTGGCCACAGAAGTTAAAATATAATTTACATAAATTAGTATATTGCTGGTAAAAGCAATAAAATATGGTTCAAATTTACAGACTGGGAGAAAGTCATATTTGCACATTATTGTAAGATAGATACCACAACATATTAACCACATTGTGAATAAGTGGTGTGCAAACAGCTTTTTACTCCTGCTTCACAGATGTCTAAACAAATTAGATAGGGAAAGGATAGTGGTAGGACAATAGGGTCTACATGTTTTAGACCCGGGATATAGCCAAGATGGAATCTGCAGCTGAAGAAGTTGTATGTATCAGGTGAATGTAACTTTTGAACCAGAGATTGTTCAAACAAACCATAAATCAATTTCAAACAAGTCTTTTTAATACCTTCCTGATTTGTTACTGTACAATCCTGAAATGAGAGCTCATAACACGATATCCCTTCTGAATAGATCCAAGATACACTCCAAGGCTGGTGAGTATTTGGATCTCATGAGAATAGGAATTTGGAATCTCATTAGTCAGGCAGCATTGAACTCATATAATTCTAAGATTTTCTTGATGTCCAGGATAACTTTTATTGCTTTATAGCAAGTACAAAGAGTTGATTCATGGTATAACGGAAAGGCAAATTGACTCAGTTCACAACAGTGTGGGTTGCTTCAGATAATGGCATAAGGAAGAGGTGGTAAAATGGTAAAAATTGATAAAAATGACAAGGAATGATAAAGTCAAAAAAGATTATAGCTTAGCTCATATGCTGATCCTTGATAAGTGCATCTCAATAAAGAAGAATCCCACAACATCCAGTACATGTAGAACAGTCTGACAATGTTTCTCAATCTCGGCAGCTTCCAGATGTGTGAACTCCCAGAATTCCCCAGCCAACCATCTTACTTACACTCTATACTAGACTAGGAAGAAATAGATTAGAAGGCCTGAGGTAACATGGAAAAAAAGGCATTTAGGGAGGAACAGAATAGGAATTGTTGGGCTATGCAAACACTCAATATCTTTGCAATATCGTGAAATAAACAAGTATTCCTGGCTAAACATGTAACACATATTCCAATCAACCATTAAAGCCAAGTCTACTACATGTAGAGGGAAGGTTGTTTTTACTATTGGTAGCATCGCACCTTTATATACATCTACAACACGGCTGTCAAACGTGCCACATCACGTGACGTATTGCGACGTATCGTGACTTTTTTTGCATTGCCGGAGCTGGGGTACGCGCAGCTTCCGTATGATGCAACCGGCCCATGGGCTGGCAGTTTGACACCCCTGGTCTACAATTAAGTGAAATCTCACAATAAGATGGATGATGAAATGTAGTCACATAGAACACTTCTCATTAAGCTAACTGGATCACATTTGCACCTAAGTAATTTTGGTGAGGGAGAGACAGTTTTGTGTAGTGGTTGAGGCACCAGGCTAGAAATCTGGAGACTGTAGGTTTTAATTTCATCTTGGGCCAGTCACTCTCTCTCAGCTCTAGGAAGCAGGCAAGGCCAAACCACTTCCAAAAACTTTGCCAAGAAAACTGCAGGGACTAGTCCTGGCAGCAGTTAGGAATCAAAAACTGACTTGAAGACATTTCCCCCCTCCCTCCAAAAAATAAAGTGGCTAAGCTAGCATCTTATATCCTGCATTGAGCCTTGTGAAAAAATGTTGCTTCTCTGATATGTCACCTGCCTGAAAATTACAATTATCAGAACACAGCTACTGCAGTTATTGCCAGGACCTGACAAAAACCCTCCCTACACATACCACACACACACACACACACACACACATATACAAATAGTCTAATCATTAGCTTCCATATAAAATATCAGGAGCTCTTGAGCCCACATAAAGAGAATTTATGTTTTGATAGAATTGGACTCTGAAACGGAATTAGTTAAAGATTGCATGGTAAAATGGGCTCAAAATATTCAAGAATCAATTTCATTGGAAATATGGGAGACAATTTGGGTTAAAAATGTAAAATTTACTCAAGCTCAAAATTTAAGAGAAAAATTTTATAAGATGTTTTATAGATGGCATTTGGATCCTCAAAAACTGTCCTGTATGTATCCTAATTTACAGCCCAAATGTTGGAGATGTGGAAGTTTAGATGCAACTTATTTTCATATTTGGTGGACGTGTAGGGATATAAAAGCATTTTGGATTAAGATTTGGTGGAATATTCAAAATATTTTTAAGAAAAAGATAAAGTTTACACTGCAGTTATTTTTGCTAGGTATTATGGAAGATTTGGATGCTAAAGAAATGAATTTGATGTTGAATCTTATAACAGCTGCAAGATTACTGGTAGCGCAATATTGGAAGGAAAATTCTTTGCCTACTATGGAAGAATGGAAAATTAAGGTGTCTAATTTAGCAGAAATGGCAAAAATTTCCGCTTATTTGAAGGATCAATCTCAAGGAAAATATGTTTTGGTTTGGAAAAGATGGATTGATTATATTCAGAAAAAATACA
>NW_015388915.1:114626-130905 GCF_001527695.2 Protobothrops mucrosquamatus
TTAATTATATTATTATTTTGCTGGTAAAGTGTTAAGATTTATCTATTTTGTAGAGTTAAAGTATGTTTGGATGGGATTTGATTGTAGTATATCTGGGTAATGTTATTTAATTTATGATTTTGTTTTTATAACCCTGTAACCAGCTCTGGGAAGTGAAGGGGGGAGGGGTGGGAGGGAAGTGGGATATGGTATGGAAAATGATTTAAAACTTTTAATAATTAAAAAAAAACAGGAGCTCTTTACAGTATACAAATGAAACTATTTAACTATGTGGATAATTTTTCTATCAAAATGCAAGTTAATCTCCACCAGTTAACTTCCAACCTATTCCAAATGGCTCATAGTCACATATTTCTTATGCATCTTCTGGAATGCTGATGATCTTGCTAGTGGACAATAAATTAAACTATCTAAATAAAGACACACATATATTTTGAAAATAACAATATGTTCAAAGGAACAACAATGCTATCTTACCTAAGAAATCAAAAAGGTTAATTAAAGCCAAAAGTTTTAATAGTCTAAAGGCAAAGCCAGGTATCACCATTGCAATTTTTTAAACTGAAGCCACATCTTGATTCAATGGAATCATTATAGTGTCCACTGAAATGTTAACAGTATTCCAGGGGTCCTTAGCAGCTTTAAGACTTGTGGATTTCAACTCCCAGAATTCCCCAGCCATTCCCACAAGAAAGCAGACCTCTGCATTTATGTGCCTATGTTGCATGATTCCGGGCTAGGCTAATCTATAAAACAATCTATATCTATATAAATAAAAATGTAAATGTTCGTTTGTTCAAAATCTTAAATCTCCGAAAGTTCTTCACCGATTGCTTTGAAATTTTGACACAACGTTGCATTCGCGCGTGTTTTTATATACCTATATTATATAGATGTCACACCTGTGACAGGTAAAACATGGGTTTTTTTTTTGAAAAACAGCGCCATCTGTTGGACGTAAAAGCAACACATGCTTTTACCAGACTGAGCCACAGCAACACGTGGCTGGGTACAGCTAATATATTAATAAACAGATATTAACTTATTTAAACTGAGAGCAGAGTAAATGTAAAGGATATATATGAACAGTATCAAAGGGACTTGAGTGATCAGTATCATTTTAAATTAGTAAACAAAAATGGAAAAAAGTAAATGCAAAAATGGAGAAAATTGAGACATTTAAAATATATTATAACAGATATTTGGAGCATTTCTTACTCACTTCAATATCTCTGTAAACCTGAGACTTCAAAGATTTGCTCAGGAAATTTGAACCACTTGTATTGGGGCTGCTTTATGCATATTCTTTTGACCAAAAGATATCTCAGGCAGGTTGTAGTATAAGCATGTTCTGCAATATATACAGAATTTAGACCCCCCCTCTCCCCCCAAAAAAGTTATCAAAGCCAGCTTAAATGAAGAAATTAAAGAATGGCTTTGGCATTGATATAAAGTTTCTTTTTTACTGTAAGTAGAATTCCTTCTAGTTATGACTTATCAAGCCTTTTCAAATTTAAGAATTCCAGTAATTAAGGAACCCTAAACCTTATCACATTTGCCAGACTGGAACCTAAACCTTAGACTAGACGCAGGGGTAGTCAACCTTGGCTCTTTTATGACTCGTGGACTTCAACTCCCAGAATTCCTGAGCCAGCTATGCTGGCTCAGGAATTCTGGGAGTTGAAGTCCACGAGTCATAAAAGAGCCAAGGTTGACTACCCCTGAACTAGAGGAACTTATTTTGTGATTATTTCGGGCAGCTTTCTCAAAGCAGAGTCTGAGAGTGGGAGCCAGAAGATTCAGGAAGGCCGTTCTGGACCCTGAGCAAAGGATCTCTCCAATTGAATCGGAGAGTGCAAGCTGAGGATGCGGCCGAAGCTGGTTTTGAAATGACGACTTCCCAGCCCAAAGAGCCATTCTGTCGCTCTTGGATCACACACCCCAACTCCAAGATCAAACGCACCGAGACACACCTGTGGCTGGTCCTTGGCACTCGGGGCACACTTCGTCCTTTTACTCCAGGCGGGGCGCCTCGTCTCACAAGCTTTGCTCGCGGCAGAAGCCCCAGGGCTCTCTCAAGGAGGGTCGCCCGGCCTGGAGGGCGCCGGTACCGGCGACGGAATTCTTCAGCTGCTTAATGACCCCGAAGAGGAGCAGGACGAGCAGGAAGAGCAGAAGGAAGAAAAGCGCGAGGTAGAGGAGCAAGTTGAATTCCCACTCCATGGCGCCAATGAGGCCATCCCTCACTAACTGCCCCGCGGGACCTCCCGTTCCAAGGAGGGGGGGGGGGCGAAATCGGGTTATTCAGCCGCCCCGGACATCTCTTCACCGAGCTCCTCCCGCTACACACAGGCGCGCTTTCTTCGCCTAGTCTGGGAGCCAAACGGAGGAGACGAAGGGAAAGACCGCCAGAAGGTTCTCACCCACCGACTCCGCTTGGGAACAAACAACAACAAATCAGTCCGTCGCGGTAAAGGGCTGGCGCTTGTACGGGGCTGTTTTCACTCAACAGACCCCGCTGAAGGAACACGCAAGAGACACACGCACACGCCGCACTTGGACGGGTTGATAAGCACAGTCGCACGGAGAAATGTTCCGCGCGTTCAAGATCAGGTCTCCATAAGTTGATTGAAAAAAGCCGGGGGGGGGGCTCGGATGAGGCCGAAACCTTCCCCCCCACCCCCATCAAAATAGCTATAGAGTCCGGCCAGTGCGGCCGCTGCTTTTGACCAACGCCAGGGGTAGGCAACCTTGGCTCTTTTATGACTCGTGGACTTCAACTCCCAGAATTCCTGAGCCAGCTGTGCTGGCTCAGGAATTCTGGGAGTTGAAGTCCACGAGTCATAAAAGAGCCAAGGTTGCCTACCCCTGGACCGACCTATAAACCCGGGGAAAGGCCAGCAAGTGGGGAATAAGGGCGGGATTGAAGGAGCAACGGACCGAGTTACCGCCAACTCTACGGACGTAAATGGACCACAGCTCCCGTCAGCCCCCCTCCCAGTGGGCGCTCGAGACCTTTGGAGGGCATCAAATCGGGAGCCCCGCCAAGCGAGCCTCAGAGGGAGAGCGGCTTTTCTGACATTAAACGAGGCTGCCTAGATCAGGGCTTTTCAACCTTTTCACCCATTGTACCACTTTTAGGATATGGCAATATCCGAGTACCACTAGTCCCCTAGCAAGGTGTCAAAAACTTGATGACCAAAAAAAGGAAAAAAGTGATAAAGTACAGGTAGTCCTCAACTTATAACAGTTCACTTAGTGACTGTTTGAAGTTACGATCGCACTGAAAAAAGTGCTCCCCAAGGCACAGCTGAGCAAGACACCTGCCTGCCCACCTGGCGGCACTCTTTTTCCTGTCCGAGGTTTTCATTGTTGTGAGCATTTCTGTTGAGGATTGGCAGCAGGGGTGGGGTGAGGGTGTTTGGTTTTTATTCCCCCCCCCCGGTCTGCTGGGTGGTTCAGAAGGTTTTGGTCACTTCACATGACCCTGGGACACTGTGACCGTCATAAATATGAATCAGTTGCCAAGCATCTGAATGTAAATCACAAGACCCTGGAGATGCTGCAACATTCCAGCTGATCGGCGTTTCTTCTGCGCTCAGCAGAAGTGCCAGGATCACCGCCATGCTCCAGCTGGAGCCTGGCGCTTCCGCTGAGCAGACAGTCCCGAAGAAGCGCTGATCCTGGTGCTTCCACTGAACCCTGACAGTCCCGAAGAAGCTCTGATCCTGGTGCTTCCGCTGAGCCCTGACAGCCCTGCAGCTCCAGCCATTTCTCGCTCAGGCTTGTGCGGTGCTGCCACTGGTTCAGCTCATTCCCCTCCCCCACTACCACTTTTCTAGGATGGTCGCGTACCACCTGCCAGGTGCCAATGTACCACAGGTGGTACCCGTACCACTGGTTGAAAAGCCCTGGCCTAGATCAGCGGGTCAATGCTGTCCTTTCAGAAAGCGGGGAAGTTTGTTACTGTTCGTGCTAGAAAAAAAAATTACAGCGAACATTTCTAGCAGACTCCCAACAGCCCTGTCGCCCCCCCCCCTTTTTTTTTGCAGCACTGTGCTAGAAGAGGGTCAGGCAACACGTCTTGGCCTTCTGCACATTCCAGCCAGTTTTGCACCTGCTTCTTGATTCATAAATTCTCGAGTTCCTGAGCAATTATTTAACGCCTCATAAGTACGCAAGGGATTGTTTCTTTTAACTTTCATTTGGAATTCTTAGGTGGAAGGATGGCAACAGTTGATGGCATCCCCTTTTTTTGTACTTTGATCTCATGTGTGGAATTTCCACAGAGGCAGCTAAAATGCAGACTTTATTTATAAATATATAAATATGGAAAGGAAAGTGATATGTCAAAATGACTCTAACTACAGACATAATCTGAATGCAAAAGCCAAACTTATTACCATCCACCAACTAAAATACCCATTGAAAAACACCATTTATGAACAACATAATAGTCTGATCATTGAACATAACAGATTAATAGCTCAATCGAAGATTTAAAAATACATTAAAAAACTTTTAACAGTCAGTTTGATCTACTGGCTAAGGCATCAGATCAGAAACCAGGAGGCCATGAATTCTAGTCCCTCCACCTTAGGCATGAAAGTCAAGTGGATAACTTTGAGCCAGTCACTCTCTCAGCCCAACCACCTCACAGGTGCAGAGAAGAGGAGGAAGTAGTATTGTGTATGCTCGCCTTGAGTTATTTACAAAGCAATGAAGGTAGAATAAAAATCTAATAAATAAAATCCACTATAAATTGCTTGTTCCAGCTACCATTATTCCTTTGGCTTGTGCTCACTACTAGAGAAATCCACTTAATGGTGTATGTGGACTGCACAACCACATGAGGAAGCCTTTAGATTGATAATTTTCCTATCCATCCCATGTATTATGAAGGAAAGAAAAGAATGGCTTTGGAAATGTAGATATTTATTTATTATTTATTATTAGATTTATATCCCGCCTTTCTTTGCATGACTCAGAATAGCATTCCAGGGCTCCATCTCCTATTTTTCGTCAACAACAACCCTGTAAGGTGGGTTTGGCCAAAGGACAGTGAGCAGCCCAAAGTTTCTGGTGTTCATGATGAGGAAGGACTAGCCCCTTTCCTGTTTTCTTGTCCACCGCCTTAAACACTTTATGAGATTCACAGTTTGTGATCCATTTATCTTACACTCATCCTCTTAAAAATGAAATACTATGTATGGCTTTCATTGAATTGGTTCTGCTCCTCTGAATCTAAACCCAATTGCTTAATTATAAGCACTATTTCATTATAGGAAAGACAATACAGTGCCAATAATAAAATGGATATTTATATTTGTGTAGATATCAACTGCACCTGATTATGCCATTGTTATAAAAATAAAAAATAAAGTACTGTGAAAAATAACAACAGTCCAGGCATCCATGCATGTCCAGAGCCCTTTATCATTTGCTGCACTTTTGATTGTCACTAGGGGACTTCCAAGATGTGAGGTTCTCTGACTTCGATACTACTGTAAGAATCTGGACAGACTTTGAAAGATCCACTTCTTCCAATTCAGACTTTTCTTAACTTCTAGTTTACTCTTTCTATGTATAAATTATATTTCAGAAATTGAAGAAAGTCAAAATAACTACCTGCTATTAATCCACAAAGTGCTGCATTATGTAATGGCAAGTTCATTCCAATCATATAGTACATGGACAATGAGACCACCTGGTAGGAATTTGTGGAATTATGAATATAATGCTGTCTATTTACATGGCATTTTATCAAGAATAAAAGGGCAGATGTTAATCCAAAGAGCTTGCAAACTAAAGATTGTCACTAGGAAGATAAGAAGCAAAGGAAAAGAGGAAACCAGATGCAACATTTCAGTTAAACACATAGGTTCCATGGTTACAGCAGATATTCAGTCTAAAGATTAATCCATGATGCTTTAAAATGCCATTTTTGTACAGGATTTAGTGAAAAGATTCATAGAAAAGTGCTTATGGGCTATTTTAATCCTTAAAACTTTCCACATTTATTTATTTATGGGGTGGCTCATGAAAGAGATTAGATAACCATGATACTGGAATGGTCATGTTTGTGCTTTTCAATTTCACTTTTCCTTGAGTTTCCAGGATAATTCAAGCTTTTAATTGACTGGTCAAGAAAACCTAATCACCACCACCACTACTAGGAAAAACATAAAAGGGTTTTTTTTTTAGCAATGTAAAGGCAATAGCATTTGTTATGACATAGCTTTCAGGTATTGTACAAAATCTGGAGCCATAATAAATTTGTCTTTAAGATACTACAGTGATTTCATTACAAGACTAGGAA
The DNA here is from genome assembly GCF_001527695.2 of Protobothrops mucrosquamatus. Taxonomy (NCBI): domain Eukaryota; kingdom Metazoa; phylum Chordata; class Lepidosauria; order Squamata; family Viperidae; genus Protobothrops; species Protobothrops mucrosquamatus. Next base: position 120,946 of record NW_015388915.1, read on the forward strand.
ACTGATTATAGAAGGGTAAGAACAACATAGGCAGATTTTTAGAGTCTGTCTATGTTGTATTTGTGTTCAAAACTCCCATATTCAGCTGGAATAACTTGATGCTTAAAACTTCTTAATGAGATATTTTGATAACATACAGTATGCCAGTAAGCTGGAAATGGTACCTTAATCCTGCCCACTTATTTTATATTGATCCTGCTATCAATTGTGCAGTTCACATTCCAACTCAGTGATTTTTCATAAACAGATCTTTGTTCTATCTAAACACAATTGAACAAACTGCATAAATGAAAGCATTTTAAGGCATCTATTTACATTTTATACATAAGTGACTGCATTCCAATGTTTCATCTATTTGTACAAAAGTAATGAGATTACATTCACATTTAAACAGTGAGGTCTTGCATATTGCCACCAATAACGAACAGCAGTCACATGGATTTTATTTACTAATCCTCCAAACTACTTTATTTTGGACAAGAAACCATTCAGAAACTCGTTTTCTAGTGACAAAACAGATAAAGAAAGCCATTCCTTTGGCTTTCTGTGGGAATAAAGTTATTTCCAAGAGCATGGAGTAGAATTGCAACCTTTGCCCTGATATAAGATAGTTTGCAAGGAACTGAGCCTTTGTAAAGCTGCTATCAATCTCTCTTCTGTGCTCAGGGACTCATACATTTTCCCATTGCTAAAGTCATAATGATCACAGTAGTTTCTTTTGCTGTGTCCCATAGGAAAAATATGTCTGCTACTTTACCACAACTTAGATTGTAGTATGTACCTCATTGGAGTAGTGTGTGGGCTACCTTGAGATTATCGCAACTTCATATTATAATCTAGCTCGGGTTCCCAATCCCTGGTCCATGGACCAGTATCGGGCCGCAACCTGCCAGCAACCAGGCCACACAAACAAGCAAAACCCCATCTGCAAGATGCAGGCAGCACATAAAACCACGCCCCCTCCGATCCATGGAAAAACCTCTCTCCACGGAACCAGTCTTTGGTACCCAAAAGGTTGGGGATCTCTGATCTAGCTCACAAGCTAGCCTATCTTTTGGGTTCAGTTGTCCATTAGATCATGGATCCCCAGGCCCCATTCCATGGACTGGCACGGCGCCCCAGCATGCCAGAAACTGGTCCACTGAAATAAAGACCCTCTGTGGGATGCAGGCAGCATGCGAAATCATGCCCCCTCCGGTCCACAGAAAAACCTCTCTCCACAGAACCACTGCCCAATTGGTTGGGGGCTGTTGCATTAGATGATAGACATATGATCAGCAAGGCATTGATCACATAGATGTCCCATCTGGCTGGAATTTTGATATCAAATCTGTTTGCATGAGACTTGTAGATACAAACTTCCCTAACAAAATCCAGGTGAAAGTTTCTTTTTTTAAAAAAAGGTAAGTGCTGAACAGAATATGTTGTTAAATAATTTATGATTCTTTAGTCATTGCACTGATTTGCATCTTCATTCCTATGTGGAAGGCCAAGAATCTGCCAATGTATATTTTTGTTTATGGGACAAGAGTGGGTGTGTGAAAAGATGTCCTTTTGCCTCAGGTTGCAAACCACTTTAAGTCATACTTGCAAAGGAGTAGATCCAGAGTTTATTTCTGAATAAGCTTTGATAAGATTGCACTGTCAACTGCATTCTTACAATAGTGTTAAAATTTAAATCATCACTGCATGTTTTTTCAATTGAATGTTGACATTCCACATTTGATTGCAGTGTTATTTAGAATGTTATGTGCCGCTCTCAATCTTGAGACAAACTAAAGAAACCTACTTCGTTTGCTAAAAACTTTCTCTTTCAACAGCATGAAGTGTGGCATCTTGATTACACCAAAACCAAAATGAAATTCTTTTATGTTAACTTGAAAAAAAAATTAACTCCTAGAGGCTATTCTTTCTAGACAATCAAGCAAAAGTGCTTACTGATGGTGAAACCTTATTGTGGAGACATTTCTCATACTGTATCTGATGAAATAAAAGCCAAAAACTATTTAGAGAAATGAGAATTAAATTAGTCTCAGGCTTTCAACAAAACCAGTCTTGTTATTGGAGAGCAAGACTAGTGCCCCGGGAAGCAAATATCATAGCATTCCACACCTGTGGCCTTGAGCCTGGGTGGCCATTTTCTGGATTGGATGACATTTCCTTCAGTCCTGCACCTCCTAAACTAATTAAACAGTTTATCAAAGTCTATAGCAGAAAACACTGCAGCTTCAATTATTAGTCCAGACTGTTTGTTTTGAAAGTGACAGGTGCACCATTTCATCTTCTGCAAAAGGCAGCAAAACATTTTTCTGTTGCTAAGTCAACAAGCTATTGTTCTGTATATTACCCTGAAAAGTCAGGTGTTCACTAGGAAGTTGGTACTGTAGTGTAAATTAAATTTTAAAAGATAAGAATAAATACCATGTTTAGTCCTGCATTTTGTTTTCTATAGCAATCACTCTGTCTTCCTTCATTTATCCTTTAGTTTCCACCTCCCATGCTCCCTGGCTTTAAAGTCATTCATCACTACTTCTTCTATAAGGGAATTCCATAATGAAGTACTTTTTAATCTAGTTTCTAAATTTATTTCTAATCAACTTCATTGGATGGAATCCTTCACCAGGCATTTTGAGAAAGACAGAACAAACCTCTCTACATTTCCCGTATCATGCATAATTTCATATTCCTCAACCAACTTCCAATCCCATTCCGTTGGGTTTTTTCCTAACCCTCTAGATGCTCTACTTTTTACTTTCCTCTATTTATAAAACTGTTTAGTTTTATTTTAAAAATTGTATTTTATAATTAAAAATTATAAACCTGAGGCAAGACTGCTTCTTTTCTTTTTGTAGCATTTTTTGATTCATTTTTTTTAAAACTGGTTTCTAACACAATAGGTTATGACTGCACATATGACATGTGATCCAACCCACTGCACCTGGGGATTCTATGAGAAACAATAAATTATTGTTTAAAAGGTCCAGATTTGATATTAAGCATGCAGCCATTGCCTGCAATGCAAGTGGAATAAATGCTATGTTGGAAGGAATGAAATCCACTAAAGACCAAGGCTAGGACATTTTACTTGCTTACTTAATGCATTGATGAAGCATTCATAACTAAAATAAACTTTAGCAAATGACATTTTACAATATTTGGCCATTTTAAAATCTTATCATAAGAACTCTTATAACAGCTACTTATGAATTAAAAGTGCAGAAATGCTACACTGTCTTTGCCAAACATATTGTAATATTTTGAACCATGAACAAGATTCCATAAAAAGAATCACCATCTGACAATAGATGCTAAAAGATGTACTAAAAAGTAAAGCCAAATTATTTAAATTGGTTCATACCCATGAATCTAAATAGGATTTCAGATTGAAACTCAGTCTTTAATACCAGATAGCCACAACATATTTCATAATTCTGTATTTTAAAAAATCCTATATTTGCTAATATATGTAATACAAATTTTTACAAAGTTTAAATTTTCCCCAGAAATCTTATTGAATAGGATTTATTCCCAGGAAAGTATTATATAGTGTATAAATCTGCAGCCATCTGGATGTAGTCTACAGTTCCATTACTGTACTTGATATTACACTGAAATCACATTTTATCTTACACTAAAGTATTTATAACTTACTTGATTGCCCCAGAGTTGAAGATAGAAAAACATTTCTGATATAGTTCTAAAAACTAGTATGTTATACTGGTTGTAACCTGGTTGTAACTGCTCCATGCTCCAGTAACTTCTCCTAGTATAAGTTATCTCTTCCTCTGACAACAAAAGGCCTACAAGTCCAAATTTGTTTTAAGATGAAGGATTGAAGGATACCATTGCCTGAAGGATATAATTTGTTCAAAATAATAGAGAATTGCACTAAGTATTAATAATGTTTGCTTCTGCTCAGAAATCCAAATGAATATATTTCATAGTCTTTTAAGGAACATCTAGATTAAAATAAATGGACAAAACTATTGCCGATGACTACAATTGTGCCACCAGCCCCAGAAGATATGGATTGCAGATCTTTCAAAGGAGTTACAGGGGTGGTGAACTTTACATACTAATATTTATTCAGACCTATGTCAAGCATGATCCTCCCAGGAAATTCTATATTTACCTTATTTTCAACTTTCTCATTCAGAGGTGGATAAGATTACTTATCTGTGATTTGACACTAATTATTAAAGAAAACTTAGTTGAAGAAATGCAAACAGCAAGAAAATTAAGAGAAAATTAATATGTCAGAATGTTTAATGTTAAATAAACTATTAAAGTAAAGTTTCCTATATTTATTAACCATCTCAATTTTATGACTTTGAGCAATATACAACAAATTAAAAGACAATATGAAAATATCAAGTCTCTATACAAGGTAACACCAAATATGCAGATATATGCAAATATTTACTTCCAATGAAACTGAGCTAAAATAGGAAGGTTTTAGGAAGGGGGCCTGTTTTAATCTCTGAGAGAAGTCTATTCCATAGGGCCATTGCAGGGAAATTCTACTGTTTTGTCAACGTTTGATAAGCAAAATTACACACTAAGAGAAACTAACAGAAAGAGGAGATAAAGATAGAGTTTCTGGAAGAGAAAGCAAAAGCACTGTTGAAAACAATTGCAAAAATGAGTTGAAAAATTAAACAACGATAGGAAAAGAGGCCAATGTGGAAACATGAAAATGAATTATTTGAAAATGTAACAAAACAAAACAAAAATCACATTAAGAGAAACAGGACAAGATCACCAAGAAAGCATACAATCAGACAAGTTGAGACTTGTGGAGCTGATGTCAGTAAAGCAAAGGCTCAAAATTAGCAAAGGTTACCAAAAAACACTAAAAATAATATAGTTTTTAAAAATATGTTCAAAATAAAATAAAATGATAAGTATACCAAATTCTTAATTAAGTCAAAAATTAATAAAACAAAGCAAAGCTACTGAATTTCTATCCAAACAGTAATAGCACATCTGTCAATCCAATTTCTCTGAAACCCCCACAGCAGGACCATTTCACACCTATGCTTCTTAGGCACATTAAACTTCACCTGTAAACTTCATTGGCTTAAAAACGAATTTCTTTTAACATTAATAAAGGAATACTTTATACATCATAATGATCAGATTATCAAAATGCAACTGTATACAGATTTCCCAAACCCCTTCGAACTTGCAGAAAGTGACTCTAAAGAGGTGCAGCTGTGTCGATGAGTTTCAACAGGACTTAGATACTGCATATCCGTCAGTGTTTCTCAACCTTGACAATTTTAAGGCATGTGGACTTCAACTCCCAGAATTCCACAGCCAGCAATGCTGGCTGTGGAATTCTGGGAGTTGAAGTCCACATGCCTTAAAATTGTCAAGGTTGAGAAACACTGACCGTCAAAACTTTCGCGCTTGGATGCAAAGGCAGTGTAAAAAAAAAAAGTGGTTTTATTATGCAGCGGCTCTATATAACGAACCGCCAGAGCCCGATGACCTTTAAAAAGCTACGGACTCCCCATCGAGGCTCCAGGGCCAGGGGTAGGCAACCTTGGCTCTTTTATGACTCGTGGACTTCAACTCCCAGAATTCCTGAGCCAGCATAGCTGGCTCAGGAATTCTGGGAGTTGAAGTCCACGAGTCATAAAAGAGCCAAGGTTGCCTACCCGTGCTCCAGGCAGAGGCTGCCAGAAATCCAAGTATCTCTCCTCCTCTTCTAACAATTTCAATTCACAGTCGCTCAGGGTCGCGCTTTAATCCGCGCACGCGCACTTATTAAACCTCTTTTTTTTTTTTTACGTTACGTTCTTTCCATTTTACGGCTGGTTGCCAAGCAGAAACCAAAAGCCGCCTTGACAACGTTTTTTCAAGTTGCGGCCTGTCGCTAAACGGCGCCCGTTTATGACGTCTGGAAAACACAGACGGGTAAAGAAAGAACGCGACCATTTGAAGACGAGGCCAACCAGTAGCTGCTATGAAGGAAACGCCACTCTCTAATTGTGAGAAGCGGTTCTTGCTCCGGGCGATCGAGGAAAGGAAGGTAAGGGACGATGGGATGACAATATCACGTGCGCTTCAAACTCGCTTGCGCCGAGGCGCCCGTGGGACGTATGAATGTTTGTTTGCGCATGTGCTTGGAGTGAGAAAGCGGCTTCTGGAAGAGGACGAACTGTCTTTTGCCATCCACTTTTTTTTTTTTTAAAAATAGGTCTTTGCTTGAGATTGATGTGCTAGAAATTATAATAATAATAATAATAATAATAATAATAATAATAATAATAATAATAATAATAATAATAGTAAAGTTGGAAGGGACCTTGAAGGTCATCTAGTCCAACCCCCTGCTCAGGCAGGAAACCCTATACCATTTCGGACAAATGGCTGTCCAGTCTCTTCTTAAAAACTTCCAGTGTTGGAGCATTCACCGCTTCTGGAGGCAGGTTGTTCCACTGGTTAATTATTCTAACTGTCAGGAAGTTTCTCCTTAGTTCTAGGTTGCTTCTCTCCTTGATTAGTTTCCATCTGTTGCTTCTTGTCCTGCCTTCAGGCGTTTTGGAGAATAGCCTGACTCCCTCTTCTTTATGGCAGCCCCTGAGATATTGGAACACTGCTATCATGTCCCCCCTCGTCAAAGACTTTAGGCCAGTGTTTCTCAACCTTGACAATTTTAAGGCATGTGGACTTCAACTCCCAGAATTCCACAGCCAGCAGTGCTGGCTGTGGAATTCTGGGAGTTGAAGTCCACATGCCTTAAAATTGTCAAGGTTGAGAAACACTGCTTTAGGCATATAATAATACAAGTTGACTGACAAGAGATCCCGGTATTCTTCAATCGACTGGAGAGTCTTTCCTTGGACAGAAATCCCAGAGGACTAGCTTTAGATACTCTGGGCTCATCACGGTGTAACCTTCGAATTGTTTTAATTCTAATAGGTAGTATAGCATTTATATGTTCTTACATTGCAGTCCTAAATTAGAAATGCCCGAAGTGAGCATCAACATATGAAGATTTTTTTATCCTTGAGCTACAAAGAGGTCTTGTTGATTTCTGCTTGCCCTTTTCTCTGAACTCTAAAACTCTTTAAAAAGTAGCACTATAGCAGTGATGGCGAACCTTTTAGAGACCGAGTGCCCAAACTGCAACCCAAAACCCATTTATGCATCGTCGGGTGCCGGGTGGGTGTGGCCCATTGGATGGGTGTGGTCAATTGGGGGGCGGCTCATTGGGTGGGCGTGGCTTTGGTGGTAACGGCAGACTGGGTGGGACTAAAAAGTTCAATCAATCAATTCCAACTTTGCAAGATCTTTTTTTTCCCCGCGAGAAGTTGAAATTGACTGATTGATTGAACCTTTTTTTTTTTGCACACGGCAGTGGAGGCCTAAAGCGAAAAGGTTTTATAAAACCCAGCTGAAGGCCTAGGACTGGGGCGACAGCACGCATGCCCACAGAGAGGGCTCTGAGTGCCGCCTCTGGCACCCGTGCCATAGGTTCGCCACCACTGCACTATAGAGGTAGAGTTGAAGCATGCAAAACCCCTGCACAAAGTTTTGGCTGCTCCCTTGGATTTGGGCAGGCTTTTCTCTATTCTCGTTCTCATCTTAAATGACTCTATTGTTTGATGTTTATAGCGTCTGGATGGGCGACAGTGCTACGATTACAGAAACCTTCGCATTTCTTTTGGTGTTGACTATGGCTGCTGTATTGTGGAGCTTGGAAAAACGAGGTATCCAGTGTTCTATAATTCTGTGTATTGTATTTAATAGCAATAGCACTTATATACGGCTTCACGGTGATTTACAGCCCTCTCTAAGTGGTTTACAGAGTCAGCATATTGCCCCCAACAATCGGTCCTCATTTTACCGAACTCAGAAGTATGGAAGACTGACTCAACCTTGAGCGGGTGAACTGCTGGCAGTCGGCAGAAGTAGCCCGCAGTACTGCATTCTAACCACTGTGCCACCATGGTTCTTGGACTTGTAGTCTGCTTTTCAAGAAAAAAAAAATTTACAAAACAAATTTTAATATAATACATACAGGATGTGTAATGCGTTAGTCAATGAAATAACAAAAAATACAATAAAGTAGCAGTAGTAAATTGTTTGATTAAAAGCTTATTTTTTAAAAAATAATGTTGACTTTATTCTTAAACCTTTTACAATGATTATCCAGAAAGTGCCATATTTCCTCCCTGGGAGATGATTGGATAATTAAAGGAAAAGTTTATCCTTCATACATATTGTTACTGTAGTTCTTGATAATGCAACAGATAGCAGTGTAATTGGTACTAACACTCAGTAGGGCTTATGCAGAAGTTAGGTATATAACATTAACTCTCTTAACATTTTCAGTGAGCTGGAAAGAGTTCCCTGAAAGTCTGGAGACAATGTAAATATTGCTTATGAAGCAACATAAATGTAGTGAAGAAGCAGTTGCTTTGATTTATATCAAACAGCTATTCCACACCTACCTTATGTTCTACTTGATAGGAATTATAAAGGCACTGTGCCATTTACTACTTTCAGCTAGGTATCCAGTGAATAAATTCCAGATATATTTCACTTTTATGTTAGTGTAGAATTTTAAAGTATCTCCTTCCCATTTTTTCTATTAACTAATAAGGGCCTAAGATTTGATTTTAAAGATTGGGTCTTCTTTTTGCAGAGTTCTTGGGCAAGTGTCATGTGAACTTGTCTCCCCAAAGCCAAATCGTGCAACAGAAGGCATACTTTTCTTTAATCTAGAGCTGTCACCCATGGCATCACCAGCTTTTGAACCTGGAAGGTATGTTTTGCTCCCACCTGCAGTAACCGAAGGAGGATTCAAGTAAAACATTTCTGGTTTTCTTTATATAGGTAAATGGAGCTGGTGATGGGCTTTATTTAATAAAATAGAAAAAATAAAATAATGCAGCAAAATTACATTGTATATGTAAGGGCTTATAATGCAAATATGAAACTTTACATACGTTTCAATACAAAAAGTTATGCTTCATTGTAATTGGAATTATATAATCGGTATTTATATACAACTTATTCGTAGATCATAAGTAACATCAGACCAATTACAGGGTAATTGGAACCATAAATTTCTCCTTCAAATGTTGAAGAGTTAATATTTTGGCAATTATCAGGGCATGGTGTCTATGGAGACTTTCAGTCATCCAGGTCATAGTTATCCCAAAGGTGCTTTTTCACGAGGCAATTGGACTTTCTTACTTTTCTTTGAAGACGTTTCATTTCTCATCCAAAAAGCTTCTTCATCTTTCAGAGCTGAAGAAGCTTCTTGGATTAGAAGCGAAACGTCTTCAAAAAAACAAAGTCCAGTTGCCTCATGAAAAAGCATCTTTGGGATATCAGGGCATGGAGAATCTATTTCTTTGTCCATCTGTCAATTTCCATGCAATGTGTATGTAGTTCAAAATAATGTACATATCTGAAAATATTGAACTGTACTCCAAAGTTTATGTCCCAAATCAATGTATGGAAGTACTTCTTCCCAGAACATAGTAACTTTAGGAATACACAAAAATATGTATTTTAATGAAGTGTTATTCTGATTGCATTTCAAGCAATATTTTTTTCTGTACAAACACAAATTTAGATGTCTAAGAACTTTGAATTATTACTGTAATCTGAGATTTTGATATTGAGATCAAGGTATTTTATCTTTATTTTTTTAGAAAATTTATGTTGCCACCTATTCACACATGGTGACTGAAGGCGGCTTACATGGATATAAAAACACCATATTGTTTCGATAAAATGAGGCTCCCCAGTTCCTTTCTCCATTTAGCTTTTAACATATGCATATTACGTTGATTTATTAACAACAAATATTATTGAAGCTTTTTGTTTTATAAAATGTAGTGCTCCTTTCTAATAACCTAAATGTTTCTGAGACTGAAAATGCAGCTGATCCAAAATGATATTTCATTAAATGTTGAAATTGTAAATATCGCCAGT
>NW_015388915.1:131020-145584 GCF_001527695.2 Protobothrops mucrosquamatus
GAGGCTCCCCAGTTCCTTTCTCCATTTAGCTTTTAACATATGCATATTACGTTGATTTATTAACAACAAATATTATTGAAGCTTTTTGTTTTATAAAATGTAGTGCTCCTTTCTAATAACCTAAATGTTTCTGAGACTGAAAATGCAGCTGATCCAAAATGATATTTCATTAAATGTTGAAATTGTAAATATCGCCAGTCGTGACAACTTACAAATAGTTTTTATTTTTTAACATAGAAAATGATAATTCATTGTTACCATCTACTTGTTCATATAATGTAAAGATCTCAGTGTCCCTTCAAATCTTCCACAAAACCATTTTTAACCAATTTTGAGAACTGGTTTACTTCATAATGTCAATTTAGTTTGAGAAAAAAGATAATACATTTTTTCTGCAAACAATACTCCAGTTTTTGAATTTATATAATAACCATAGCAAATGTATTATATTTTGAACTCAAAACAATCAACTGAAGATGTTCAATATAAATATCTCAAGAGTTCAGGAAGGGAAATGTGTTCTAAAATGTCTAAATTTGATACTAGTGAAAAAGTATGCAAGATGCAAAATCAAGATTTGAAAAACCTGAATTCCCATCTTTAGCTGACAATGGCTCCCTTTTCAAAGATATCTTTGGAACTCAGTGAATTGCTAGAAATTTAAAAAACAGTGTATTGAGTTTTTGAAAATATTTTCTGGATGTATAAATTGTATGTTTTTTTAAAAAAACTCTAGGCAATCTGAATTGCTTGTAAAACTGAATCGGCTGCTAGAAAGATGCCTAAGGAACTCCAAGTGTGTAGATACTGAATCTCTTTGTGTTGTTGCTGGTGAAAAGGTGTGTAGTTATATGAATTCCAGACAATAAGCAGTGAAAAATTTAATGGCTTCTTTTTTAGAATTCATGTATTTTAAAGTAAATTGCATTCTTTTGCATATATGAGATTTTCCAAACTAGAAAATCCTATTATAATCTGATGTATAATTTTACATACAATAACGATGTTTTAGATTTTCCAAGTCCCTTTTTCATAAGTTTTAACTTATGAATTTGCAGTCTTTACACCACTTTGCATATAAATACCATGATATGTTATGTTTATATTTTATGTTTATTTTATTTTAATTCTGGTTGTTTTAATTGTTTGTTAGGCTGTGTTAATTGTGAACCCAAGTCATATACATGGAATGGGTGCCCCATAAATTTACTAAATAAATTAAGTGATGGATTTACAGATTTATGACAGTAATGGAGCCTGCCCATTTGTGTCAGAAGTTGAGGACTATGTTAAATGAAGTACATAATTAATGACCTCCCCATCCTGCTTTCTCCAGTGCATTCAGTAAATGAATGCATGGGTCATTAGGTATTTTATGGGCTGACAAAGGAGTGGGGGAAACCGTGGGTGGCCTAGTGCAAACACAGGCGCACCCACGAGGCTCCCTCACCCTCTGAAATATCCCACCAGGGCTGTGGAGTCGGTAGATAAATGTTCCGACTCCGACTCCGACTCCTCAGTTTTTTGTACTTCCGACTCCGACTCCCCGACTCTGACTCCTCTGTATTAATATGCGAATGTATTTTATACATTCCTTGAAGGAAAGAAAGGCAACATACATGTCATTACCACAGGACTACTGGCTGGGAAGCCAACAGTCTACTGTATTGAACAGTTTAAGCAAAAGACAAACACAATGAAAACAACAAAGTTTTATTAATTTTTTTTATTAATTTAATTAATCAAGCGGCTGGATAGTAGCAGCAGGCATAAACATCAGGAACAGGAACTTTACCAGTTCAAAAATACAAACCACATTATTTGGTTGTTTTAGAACAAAAACAAAGCTTATCTATATGAACCAATGGAAGACGGAGTCGGAGCATTGTTTGCCGACTCCGACTCCAGGTACCCAAAATTTCCTTCGACTCCGACTCCACAGCCCTGTATCCCACGCTCTACCTCCTGCTACATGGATTCCCCAAATACCTATGGGCCCCCTCCATACCACAACCTATCACAATTGCACACTTTTGAAAATATACAGAGCTCAGGAAATTGGAGTAAAGAATGCCACTCTCTTCTTGGGCCATTGCTGTGCCACATGGCACAATTGAGACGAAATACTGCTGGTTTTGCTTCCCTTGCAATCCTTTCCTCCAAGCGCCAGACGCGCTAGCCTGGCTGGCATTCAGTGAGCTAAGAAGAAATCATACCAATTTTGGTCCATTGCAATCCTTAGCTCCTTGAACACCAGGGTAATGCAACAGGGCTTTTGGTCCGTTGCAATTCTTAGCTCACCAAATGCCAGCATTATGCGAAGAGGAAAGAGGTGTGTAGGAACGTGGTCTTGTGTTCCTACACACTTCTCTCCTTTTTGCAAAAAGCGCTTTTGCGAAGAGGAGAGAAACCTATAGGAAAGAGAGATTTGCCATTGGCTGCACGCCTTCCCTCTCCCACCATTAATGCAAGATTAGCAGGGCTAATGTTGGTGGGGAGGGAAGGTTATCATGTAACAATGAAAGGAAAATAGTTTCATCAGTGTCTGAGAGGACAGCTGCTTTTCTGCCACATGGCCCAGCTTGTTCTCCTTTCCTACCCTGACATCTGGAGATCTTCAAAAGGTAAATAAATGATTGGTGACAGTGGGTAGGAGCACATGGAACCTGGTGGGCTAGCATAGCTGAACATTTCCAAAGTGTACGTAGTATTTGGTAAAATTGATTTAAATTGCATTTGAACAATTACATAACTATTGGTATAAGTACCGTGTTTCCCCGAAAATAAAACTCAACTGGAAAATAAGCCCTAGCATGATTTTTCAGGATGTTCATAATATAAGCCCTAACCCCAAAATAAGCCCCACTTAAGATCATCAGCCAGACGGACGCATTTAGTACCGTATTTCCCTGAAAATAAGATCTAACCGGAAAATAAGCCCTAATGCGTTTTTTTGGAGCAAAAATTAATATAAGACCCAGTTTTATTTTTGGGGAAAACATGGTATTTTGGTAGCAAAATATTGTCTATGGAATTTTGAATATGAATTTTCTTTGATTATATCATAAATATGCTCCTGTGTGTATGGACTTTATGTAGTGTGAAATTAATTACCAATGTTAGAAAGCAGTATTGGCTGCTCTTTTAGAATTTTTTTTCCCCAAAATATTTCATTCATCTTTGGGAAACCAGCAAGGGCTAGAGATTTATATATGCATGGTGTTACATACCTATTACATTGACAGTTTTATTGTGTGTATTTTTCTAGATTTTTTTTTTATCAAGACACTTGCTAAATGTATTTTTTTTAGAAAATGTATGTTGCTGCCTACTCACACATGGCGACTGAAGGCGGCTTACAGGACACACGAATTAATTGTTTATTTTTTTCCCTGAGGTGTGGCAAATTCGTGTGGACCTGCATTTGCTGAATCATAATGGAAACATTATTGATGCTGCTAGTATAGCAGCAATAGTGGCACTATGCCACTTTCGGAGGCCTGATGTTTCAGTCCAAGGAGAAGAAGTAACATTGGTAATTTTCTTCTGAAGTGGGAATTTAAAATGATCTTACTCTTGCATATTTTGCTTTTTTCTAAAATTGGAATGGGAATGGTCTGTAAATGTGTATTAAATTTAAAAACAATACAGTATTTTCAGATCTTCTGAATGTATTATTTTCCTTTGGAACCAAAGAATTATGTCAATAAAATCAAGGGGATCAAAGCAAGATGCCTATATATATTTAGATAGTAAGCATTTTTTAGTTACAACATAAGACTTCTGCCGGAAAATAAAACATAAATATAACTATTTAATCTGAATTACTTAATATAGGTCAGTGATGGCGAACCTTTTAGAGACCGAGTGCCCAAACTGCAACCCCAAATCCACTTATGCATTGTCAGGTGCTGGGTAGGTGTGGCCCATTGGCTGAGTGTGGCCAATTGGGTGGGTGTGGCTGCGGTGGTTATGGCAGACTGGGTGGGACTAAAAAGTTCAATCAATTCCAACTTTGCAAGATCTTTTTTTTCCCCGCGAGAAGTTGAAATTGACTCATTGATTGAACCTCTCTTTTTTTGCACGCGGCAGCGGAGGCCTAAAGCGAAAAGGTTTTATAAAACCCAGCTGAAGGCCTAGGACTGGGGCGAGGGCGCACGTGCCCACAGAGAGGGCTCTGAGTGCCGCCTCTGGCACCAGTGCCATAGGTTCGCCACCACTGATATAGGTGATATTCTTTTCATTTTTTTAAGGTTCAAAGTCTGTTACAATAAATCAGTATAGCCCCTTGCTTTGTTTTAGCAAGCAAACGTGACTTTAACATTTAGGCTCTGATTATCCATATAGTTTATGTATGTATATTTGCATATGCAGTTGGCTAAGCAAAATACTGTTGTGTTGGATTCTTTAGTATACACCTGAAGAAAGGGATCCTGTCCCTCTGAGTATCCATCACATGCCTATTTGTGTAAGCTTTGCTTTTTTCCAGCAAGGGTAAGTTAACACTACTTTAAGTTTTCTACTATTACTGTGCACCAATAAGAATATTCTGATATGTACACCAAAGTAATCAAAGAAACTTCTTTAAAATGTGATAGTATGCAAAGTTGATTCTCATTACTGACTTCAGCTGTCTTTTTTTTAAAAAAAGTCAGAAAATGTTATACAATGAATAATATTGAAAGATCAGCATTTCACAGTTAAAGTGAATGGATTTGATTATTATTTCTGTTATATTAATTTTTTACACTATCTGAGCCCAGTGATTAACAGTGCTTTGCAGAAAACACAGAGAACAATAAAATAGTAATAGGTAAAAACACAGAGAACAATAAAATAACAGGTAATAAGACAGAGAACAGTAACAGATAAAAACACACAGAACAAAAAGTATATGTAATAGGCAAAAGGAATCTTATGAAGCTAAGGGGGGAGAAGGGGAAGTATATTCAGACCTGCAAGATTCTGTTACAATAACTCTATAACAGAAATAGTATTAGCCTCCATTACTTTGGTTTTCTAGACTTGTCTCCTTGTAGGGATGACATAACAGATTAAAAACAAAGAACCAAAGCTGGCACAAACTAAACAACAAACAAAGCAAACCCACAGTATCAAAAAGGGGGCTTTATTCATCCTGTCCTCACCTGGGGAAAAAGGTTCTCTAGAAACGCAGCAGACTGGGTTACCATCTACCTCATTCTAGAGCAGGGCTTTTCAGCCAGTGGTACGGGTACCACCTGTGGTACATTGGCACCTGGCAGGTGGTACGTGACCATCCTAGAAAAGTGGTAGCGGGGGAGGAGAATGAGCTGAACCGGTGGCAGCACAGCACAAGCCTGAGCGAGAGATGGCTGGAGCTGCAGGGCTGTCAGGGCTCAGCGGATGCGTCAGGATCAGCGCTTCTTCGGGGCTGTCAGGGCTCAGTGGAAGCGCCAGGATCGGCGCCAGGCTCCAGCTGGCGCTTCTGCTAAGTGCAGAAGAAGCTCCAATCAGCTGTAATGTTTCAGCATCTCCAGGGTCTTGTGATTTACATTCAGATGCTTGGCAACTGATTCATATTTATGACGGTCAGTGTCCCAGGGTCATGTGAAGTGATCAAAACCTGCTGCAACTACCCAGCAGACGGGGGGAATAAAAACCAAACACCCCTCCACCCCATCCCCGCTGCCAATCCCAACAGAAATGCTAACAATGAAAACCTCGGACAGGAGGAAGAGTGCGGCCGGGTGGGCAGGCAGGTGTCTTGCTCGGCTGTGCCTTGGGGGGCACTTTTTTCAGTGCCATTATAACTTTGACTACCTGTACTTTATAACTTTTTTCCTTTTTTGGGGGGGTCATCAAGTTTTTGACATCTTGCTAGGCGACTGGTGGTACTCGGATATTGCCATATCCTAAAAGTGGTACAATGGGTGAAAAGCCCTGTTCTAGAGGACAGGCACTGCAACAGAGAAGAAATGCTTCCAGATTCCCAATAGATGACATTGTTTAATTGAAGGAATCCAGAGTGCGCAAACTCTTTGAAATGTATAGAATTAAAGCCACTTTTGAGAATATGACTAAGTCCTGCTAATATAGTTAAGATTACTGCTTTATCTACTAGATTATTTCATTTACTAATTTATTTTCCATTTCAATGTCAAATCTTATGGCTTGTTCTAAAATGGTTTCAGGACTTACTTACTAGTGGATCCCAGTGAACAAGAGGAACGTGTAATGGATGGCCTCCTTGTAATAGCCATGAACAAACACCGTGAAATCTGCACCATTCAATCCAGTGGTGGAATAATGCTACTAAAAGAACAGGTAACATGGAAGCTTTTAAAACTGGAGCATTACCTATGGTACTTTTCTTTTAAAAGGACAGTCTCTGGGCCACAACTGGTTAATTTCTTCTTTCCGTGTGATAAACATTGGGTTTCAAATTCATTTTGAATTCAGCAAGAAATTTAAAATTAATGAGTTGGATTCAAATTGCTCTTAATAGAATTAGAGAAGAATCCTTTTCTTCTCACTTAACTCCATTTTTTACTTACCACGCTATTCTAGAAGATCTTAGCTTCTGAAAATGCAGTGGAGAAGAACTAGCAGTTGCAATTAAAAAAAGCAATGCAAAACAGATCATCTCCCCCCACCCCATTTTCCCAGTGTCTTCCTTCCCAATAAGAGGGAAAATGGAGAAGGTTGCCCTGTCAAACACAAAAGGAGATTCCTCAACCCCACTCTTTCTGATACTAATTTGGGGGAAAGAGGTAGAGGAGAGTGCAGGAGGTAGGGATCAGCAGTTAAAAGATTGCAGGAGATGTAAGGGAATTCACAAATATGAAATACTTGAAGAAAGTCTTTGGATTAACTGGGCACAATCTTGAGTATTTGGAAAGACAATGTAAAATAATTTGTCATAGAGGTTAATTTCAAGGAATCGCATATTGTGTGGGTAGAATAGGAAAAGTTAATTCAGAATTGCAAGCAACTTAGAAGCTGATAGAAATTCTAGGGAGAGCTAGTCACCTGGACAAAAACAATCAGGAAAAATGGGAGACAGTATTCTGGGTTTTCATAGAGGTAAATTTTTTGATTCTGTGATAAACAGCCAAGCAGACCCTTCTAGAGAACGGAGGTAGAAGCTTTCAGAAAAATTGCAGAGGGGAAAAGAAAGGAGACATTTTTATTAATATGTGTGTGTGTATTCTAATTATACAACCACTTATCTCACCAAAAGTGACTCTGGGTGGCATACATCAAAGCTAAATCAGTGAATAAATAAAACCACATGATTATAAAAACATTAAAAAATATAAAAATAGAGCAAACAAGGAAATAACAGATGAAGAGATATTAACTCACAAGTTTACCCATCCCCTGGAATCCCAAGGCTCACTGGTATAACCAGATCTTAAGTAACCATTAAAAATTCGCAAGTGATGAGACCAACTCACCTCAAGTGGGAGAAGATTCCACAATGCGGGCAACACCACAGAAAAGGCTAACCACTTAGGGTCTACCAAATGTAGCTTCCTAGGCAATGGAATCTGTAACATGCCCTAGATGAAATCTGAGAGGGGTGGTCCCTCAACTTGGCTTCATGCCATGAAGAGGTTTAAAGGTCAATACCAGCACCCCGAATTGGAACCCGAAGCAAATTGGCAACCAATGCAGCTCATGGAGCAGGGTTGTAATGTATGGACTGCTCATACAGCTGCATTTTGCACCATTTTGGATACTCCTCAAGGGCAGCCCTATGTAGAGTGCATTGCAGTAGGCCAGCCAGGAGATGACCATATTATGAGTGACCATGAGTAGGGGCCCTTAGTATAGGAATTGATGCACAGTACCAGTTTGGTCTAGTGGTTAAGACACCAGGCTGGAAAGTGGGAGATGGAGTTCCAATTCCACCTTAGCCATGAAAGCCAGCTGGGTGACTTTGGGCCAGTCACTCTCTCTCAGCCCAACCAACCTCACAGGGTTGTTACTTTAGGGAAAATAGGAAGAGGAAGATGTATTGGATACGTTTGCTGTCTTGAGCTATTTCTAAAAATAATGAAAGGTGGGATGCAAATAAAAATAAACAACAAAGTTGTGCAAAGGCCCTCCTAGTCATGACTGCCACCTGCTTATCAAACAGGAGTTGTGAGTCCAGGAGCTCCCCCCCCCCGACTGCACACAGGGTATGTTTGGGGCAGTACAACCACATAAAGTAACAAAGATGATATAGTTCCAAAGCAAGGGAGCACCACAATCCAAAGTCATTCAGTCTTTTCAAGATTCAGCTGAAGCCTATTGTTCCCCATCCAGATTCTCACAGCCTCTAGGCACCATGATAAAACATACACAACATTGTTTAACTCACCAGAAGCAGAGGGGAAAGTATCAACCCCTGTGGCAAATTGTTCCTATAGCTCTGACTTGAGGTTGTAATAGGTAGCCATTCAGAAATTGCAAACCAGAAATCAGTTGTGGGAGAGATCCTTTGTGTCTAAAGTACAGATGAGCTAGCTAGCAAACTATAACTCTTACACACTGGAGGAAGGTAGATTCCAATTGGATATTAGAAAAAAAAGACTTGTACAGTAAGATCAGTTTCACAGTGAAGTAATAATCCAGAGAGGTACTGGGCTCTATATTCACTGGATTTGTTCAAGATTTGTTTATTGTTTCAGAGATGGTTTCATTTATATTTTTGCCCTAAGCCGGGGAGCGTAATCTGAATACTTTATGGCCCCTTCCAACTCTTTGATTCTATGATTCTTTATAAAGAATAAATTAATCCAGCTTAATTAAATATGATCTTTTATTTCACAGTTCTGATTTTAACAAGCGTGTCAGTTTATAATTCTTTAATTAAACTTCATGTTAAATGTAGAAGAATAAATCTTTAGTAGTTGAAAAAGAAAGTAAATCCTAAAAATTAATAATGAAGCTTCTTCAGACCATAGTCTGAATTCCTGTTATCTTCATTCTCTCCTGATTTGTGAATTGTTCTTCAGTGTGGATTCCAAGACTTGGGATTACCCACTTGCAAATACTCATGGGGAAAATACATTCTGCGATGAAATAATTTACTTGCATTATGATTTTCCACAGGTTTTGAGATGCAGCAAAATAACAGGAGTCAAAGTAGCAGAAATCACTGAATTAATTCAAAAAGCTTTGGAAAATGATAAAAAAGTTAGGTGAGTTTTTTAATGCTTTTAATGTGGTCTATTATAAATTGATACATTCATGTTTGTATAATGCCTGCCTGGTAGATTAGAAAAAAGAATGTGAATTGAATGGTGCTTTCTGAGCTTGTTTCCAAATATTTCATTACCCAACTAGGAACTGATATTATGAAATATCTGCAAGCAAATGAAGAAAACATTAATAAGAAAATAAGGAGAGCTTCATAAAATTCTGTTTTCTGGAGCTGGGAGGAAAAAGAGGGTGTTCTATTCCTTTGTAGGGATAGTTAGAAGTTCTATATGTTGGAACATTTCTCATTTTTCAAAATACCTTCTTCCCTATCTTTGAAAAAATATTTTGAATAAATGTGCTCTATTCCCATGAATTCCAGAAAATTATATTTAAGAAAAATTAAGTAAAAACAATAAAAAAAACCAAAAAGTGAAGGTCACTGCAAAGTATTAGGCTTAAGAATTATTTATTTCCCACAGTACGTCCGGAAACCACATTCCAGAGGAATTCTTAAGGGAAATAAATAGTAACACATACGGTAATTTGTCATCTAATAGTTTTCCTTGTAAGTAGCTATATCCATAATGGCAACCATTTTGTGAGAGCCATTGTAATATGCTGCCAAAATTTCAAATTATGTACACTGACAGAAAAAGTTTGGGGATTGTTGATTGAGAGATATGGAACAGAGTTTTGCTTTTATATATAATTTCATGGCAACGTTAGTCTCAGTGGCATTACCATTTCATAGTAATTGTTTATTCCTACCAGATTATCTGGCTATCACATATTTATAGATAAATGTTTATTATCTTGATTTTTTTTAAAACATTGAAAAAGTTCAGCTTGCTAATTAAAACAGTTGTGATGATTAATTTTCTGTGAATTCATTATCTTGCTTGGAGATGATGATGTTAGATATTTGGAATATACTTAACTAAAATTGTATTTTAAAATAGCTCTTTAAGTGAAGCCTAGACAGAAATTTTGATCTTCAATGCAAAATTTTGCTTCTTTTCTCCTTTCATTGTCTCATCCCTATCCTAAACTTACATATCAGAAAGAGCTAGTAGTACAGTTTCTATTGTGAATATGCTGAGAACACATCCATTTAATTTCTTGAATTGAATAAAAGCATTTTTAACTTACTTTGACTTTATCTACTGAGACATTTAGAAGAAAATTAAATGGAGTATGATTATATTAATGGTTAAATATTCATAAAGAAAGAAAGTATCTTTTGGTTCTTAATCTATATTTTAATGCAAATGTGAACTTCTAAAGGAATTTTTTCATTTAATAGGAAAGAAGGTGGAAAATATGGATTTGCTGAATCTATTCCTAATGAAAGAATAACTGCCTTTAAAATAGAACAAACCTCAGTCAATACTAATGATGTACAAGAGCAAGCTGAAGAAATAATTGCCAAAGCATTTCCTCCTCCAGAAGTGTATCTTTTATTGAATCATAACAGAAAATCAGATGGTTGGACTTCTGTGCTCAGGATCATTTTAATTTCTTTTAAAATTATTGCTTCAGTATTCAGAAGAGGAAAAAATAAATTAAGAAAGGAAACAAAAACATTGCATGTAAAATCATTCAGACTGATTTTTAAATTCATCATTTTACCTTGATTACATAGCCTAATATTGATCAGCGTTCCATTGTTTTGATAGAAAGCCAGTTCGTAAATAGAAAACCACATATTGATGTTTACAATTGTATATCTTACACTGTCTCACTAATATTGAAGAGTAATACTTTTGCTGCCAACCATATCAATAAATCCATAACTCTTCATTGAAGATAACTCCCAAGTTTTGGGTATATAATTCAAGAGTATGTTCACATTTTTAAACCTTATTGATCTTGAACACTGTATTTAAGTTGCTTCTGGTAAAATGGGTATACACATTTAATAAATAAAACTTAAGAACATTAAACTAAACTTAGGAAATAGTTGAATGAGCCAATATTGTAGAATCAAATGTCCCAACAAATTTTAAATACCCTTTGAGGTATCCAGTAAATATGGAGGAAAATCTAAAACATTTAAGGATAATGTTAAATTAGTCACATTTTCAGACGATGAAAAACATAATATTTCCTAGGACAATTAGCCATTGGTTTGTTTATATGGCATATTCCAAATCTTTATTCTTGAGTATAGACATACAGTTAGAATCATCCTACAATCTATGTGACATTTAACTTTGCAGAGAAGTCCCAAAATACGAGTACATCGAAACCTTCAGGTCTGTTGTCTGGTAGCAGATATCAACAATACAACTTCTTTTTGTTTGTTTGTTGATCACTATAGTGATTGGAGTTATTTTTTGTGTAGTATTTGCTAGAAATAGACTGTATTCATATGCAGGTGGTCAACTGTTCAGCTCTTTCTCGTATCCTTCCTTTCCCCAAAATTATAAGACAAATTTGCAAGATTATTTCTCCAAAAATATGGCAAAAATGAGAATCATTCTTTATCATGTTACAATACATTTTAGGTAAGACCTGGTTTTTCCTTAATAAAATTAGCTTGTCCAAGCCTGTATTATGGGCCTCAGGCACAGCTCAGATTGGAGAAGGACTTCAGAACTCGTGGGCAGATTTTGAGGAATCTGAAATGGAAGATGAAGATGGCCAGGACGAACCTCTAACAGTAGAAGACCAAAGTATAGAGATGGGAGATGTTCGTATTGGAACCAAAAATCAGAAAGGTTAGAATACTTTTTTAAAAAATATATGTAGAAAATTACATTCAAGTTGAAATTTATTTTTGTAAATCTGTTTTTATTTTTGTGTGTAATAATAGATAGATAGATAGATAGATAGATAGATAGATAGATAGATAGATAGATAGATAGATAGATAGATAGATAGATAGATAGATATAGATATAAAGATAAAGATATATACAGATATATATGGAAATTTTGAAAAGTTTCATCAGATCACATGCTGCTTTCAGTTTAAAATCCTTTCTGGCCTTCTCTATAGTTAGCAGTGAACATTTTCAAAGTTCTCACATTTCCCAAGTTTCTGCAAATAACTATCTGTGGTTACTGTGCAGGAACATTGCATTAGGGGTGCTAAAATGGGGCAAAGCTCACTTAACAACAGTTAGCAACAGAAATTTTGGGCTTAGTTATGGTTATATACTGAGGACTACCTATAAAGTGTTGCTGTTAAAGGACATCAATACAGTAGCAGATTGGGGCATATGCAGTGTCTTTTCTGATGAAAAGGGGTAGCATTTATTTTATTAATATAGTGAATCTTTAACTGATTAATGGAGCAGATAACCTGTTCTTCTTTTTGACACAATTTGTATACCATTTGTGTAATAACATTGATGTGCAAAATTACAGATAGTCCTCAAGTTACAAATGAAATGGAGCCTGCCCATTCCATTTGTAACTCGGCGATTCATAGGAGTGAATCTCGTATCTTGAATGCGATTCACTCCCAGCTTTTGCTCACGAATTTGCTAATTTAAATGCGTGGGCGAAAGTGCCTCTCGTTAAGTGAACATGCAATATATCAGTGTGGGGAAGGCCATGAGGGAGCCTAGTAATGGAACAGGTCACCTAAGCCCACTCCCCCGAGATACCTGGAGTCCTCACAATTGCTTCCCTGCCCAATCCAGCCACTCCAGATCACTTAACTTGTGAAGATCTGTCTCCACTTCAACCTGTTTCTTTCTCTGCTCCCGGCAAGAGCAGAGGGAGGCCTCTGAAGCTCTGAACAGACCTCCCCTGGCCTCCATTCTGGGTCTCGAAGCCCTGGAGGAGGCCTCCGAGGCCCAGAACGGACCTCCAGAGGGCCGCGGAAATGTCCCCCGGACTCCTTTCTGGGTGGCAGTGGCCCAGAAAAGGCTTCCAACACCTGGATTGGGCCTCCAGAGGTCCGCAGAAGAGTCCCCTAGTTTCCTTTCTGGGGGGGGCAGCAGCCCAGAAAAGGCCTTCAATGCCCATATTGGGCCTCCGGAGGCACGCGGAAGTTCCCCCTGGCTTCGGTTCTGTTCTCTGCAGAGAAAAGAGGGCTAAAGTACCATGAAATCACACAAGATCAGTAGCCTGGGATCTCGTGCCACTGATCTTGCATTACTTTAGGCCTCCATTCTCTGAACACACCGAAGGCCTAGACCAGCCAAGAAAGAGAAGGATCTTGATCTTCGCAAGGTCAGTATGTAAGGCTTAGTACCTAGGCAGACCCGGGGCGGGAGGGGGGGAATAGCCAGGGTGAATGTTGCAGTGCCACTCTGGTCATTTGTAAGGGTGAATGACTGCCATGGTACAGCAACTTTTGTAAATTCGGGAGTATTTTGTAAACACTAGGGTGTAACTATTGTGTAACTTCGAATTTTCGCTAAGTGAATGCTCGTAACTCGGGGGTTACCTATAGTCTATTCCATGTGAAACCTGTTGTATTAATCTGGTGAAGTGAAACTGCTATAACATAATTATAAACTTTGCTGCCAGTATAAAAATGAGCAGTTGCTATGGCTTGAAATCTTGTTTCATAGTTTCCTTCTTCCACAGCCCCTATACACAAAGCATTTTCCATCTGGCCAATAACACTTGAAAATATATGCTGTAGAAATTTTCTACAGCATATGGAAATGTGTTTCAGAGTCTGCTCAGAGAAAATGTTGCTGTTAGATTTGGTCTGATTCAGATTTACATGTATTATATATCATCAAATTTGTGTCAATCCTTAAGGAGACCACATAATTTTTGTCCAGGACAGATTTAGATGCTGTAGGATTTAAAAATAATATACCATTATTTTTTTTTTGAAGAAGAAGAGGCGATTGTATTATCGGACAGTGAAGAAGAGGATGTTGTTATTCTAGAACCTGAAGTAACACCAAAGAACAGGTAGGGGCACTTTCTGTTTTACAAAAAGTGGGAGAGGGAATATTGGAATATTCTAGAATCTCCCAAATGTTGCATTTTTCTCTTTATGTTGATCATCATCAGGTTGGCTTGAAATAACTATTCTAATATACAGTAGTTCAGTATTCAACATGTGGTCTGGACCCAAAACGGCCTTTTTGTTATTTTCTGAAGAGAACTACTATAAAATCATGGTTATGATGTAAATCTCTTTTGCTGACAGATCTTGGAGCCTTAATTTCTTTCAGATTTTGATCAAAAAAGGAAAGAGACAGGTGTCTCTTCCAAAGAGTGGGAGAAGCTAATACTGTTTCTTACCTTATTCATACTTAAAAATGTGATAGATCACAAAACGTATCAGAAAAATTCAGTAGAAAAAATGTTTCTGAAAAGATGCTTTTTTCTTTAAAATTAAGAAAAGGGGATAGTGGAATAATTCGTATTTTGTGTTAAATTATAAAATGGTTAGATATAAAATAAATTTATTTA